>NC_092381.1:111423662-111723662 GCF_030028105.1 Mobula birostris | reverse complement strand
AGTGTGAGTCCATATCAGAATCAGAATCAGGTTTAATACCACCGGCGTATGTCGTGAGATTTGTTGACTTTGTGGCAGCAGAACAATGCAATACATAATAAAAGAGGAAAAAATTAATTACAGTAAGTATATATATTAAATAGTTAAGTTAAATAAGTAATGCAAAAATAAGAATAAAAAAGTAGTGAGGTAGTGTTCATGGGTTCAATCTCCATTCAGAAATCTGATGACAGAGGGGAAGGAGCTGTTCCTGAATCGTTGAGTGTGTGTCTTCAGGCTCCTGTACCTCCTACCTGATGGTAACAATGAGAACAAGGCTTGACCTGGGTGGTGAGGGTCCTTGCTAAGGCACCACGCCTTGAAGATGACCAGGATTCTACGGAGGCTAGTGCCCATGATGGAGCTGGCTAATTTTACAACTCTCTGCAGCTTACTTTGATCCTGTGCAGTAGGCCCCCACACCACCCCCACCCCCCGATACCAGATGATGAGGCAGTCAGAATCCTCTCCAAGGTACTTCTGTAGAAATTTGTGTATGTTGTGGAATTTGTTGTCTTTGGGGCAACAGTACAATGTGATACATAATAATAGAAAAAAAAGATGAATTACAGTAGGTATATATATTGAACAGTCAAATTAAATTAGTGCAAAAATAGAAATAAAGAAATGTAGTGTTCATGGGCTCAAATTCAGAAATCTGTCACGGAGGGAAGAAGCTGTTCCTGGATTGTTGAGTGTGTGCCATCAGGCTCCCGCACCTCCTCCCTGATGGTAGCAATGAGAAGAAGGCATGAACCCTGGGGGTCCTTAATGATGGATGTTGTCTTTTTGAGGCACTGCTCCTTGAAGGTATTCTGGATACCACGGAAGCTAGTACCCATGGAGCTGGCTTTCTAAAATCTTGTGCAGTGGCTCCTCCAGACTGGACGGTGATACAGCCAGTCAGAATGCTCTCCATGGTACATCTGTGTACCCTGCACACTGCATTGCTCACTGACCGGAGTCTCCTCGCCAGCTCCTTCACAAAAGAAACTGAAACAAACTAACCACACACACCCATCTTTACAAGAAATTACCTGCGTCGATCAAGCAGGAAAAACCAGCTAGATTTCTTAAAAAACACAGATTTCTGCAGGGGCCAGTAATATTGAGCAACACACATATATAAAGTGCTGGAGGAACCCAGCAGGTCAGGCTGCATCTATGCAGGTGTATAGACAGTTAACATTTCAGGGCATGGTCCTGATTTGAGGATCTCAGTCCAGGATGAAGGTCTCGGCTACCCGAATTCTGCTGAGGGAGGGTTCTTGGGTTCAGGTGGTCTCTCTCTCTCTCTTACTAGATGTCGTCGGCGGATGGGGCTGGAGTAAGGTTTAATTGACGTGGATTGTGGATTTGGACTCTAATTCAGTTTTTATGATGTGCTCGATTTCTAGTTCTAGTTCTGGTCGTTGTTTTATTTTGTCGCTACTTTATTGGGCAGTTTTTGAAATGCGCTGAGCTGTACTGAAATATGTCTTTTGTGTTTCGTGTTCTGTGTTTTCCGTTGTTCGTTTTCTGCCATTTGTGGGGGGGGTTTTGATGCTTGATGTAATTTTTTTAGACAGGTTTGTTCCACGGTTCTTTGTTTTGTGTCTGTGTGTAGCGAAGATGAATTTCAGGGTTGTATACAATGTATATGCTTTGATAATAAATTAACTTTGAACTTGGGCCTGAAACATTAACTGTTAATTCATTTCCATAGATGCTTCCGGACCTGCTCAGTTCCTCCAGCAGTTTGCATGTGTTGCAAACTGACTGTGTGACTAGGCATAGCTCAAATACCATCTATAAATTTGCAACAATACAACTATTGTTGGTAGAGGGCGTACAGGAGTGAGATATGCCAACTAGTGGAATGGTGCCACAGCAACGACCTGGCACTCAACATCAGTAAGACGAAAGAGCTGATTGTGGACTTCCGGAAGGGTAAGATGAAGGAACACATACCAATCCTCATAGAGGGATCAGAATGGAGAGAGTGAGCAGCTTCAAGTTCCTGGGTGTCAAGATCTCTGAGGATCTAACCTGGTCCCAACATATC
Organism: Mobula birostris; assembly: GCF_030028105.1. Taxonomy (NCBI): domain Eukaryota; kingdom Metazoa; phylum Chordata; class Chondrichthyes; order Myliobatiformes; family Myliobatidae; genus Mobula; species Mobula birostris. The sequence goes on along the minus strand of NC_092381.1, from coordinate 111,721,579 downwards.
GATGCAGTTACAAGAAGGCAAGACAGCAGCTATACTTCATTAGGAGTTTGAAGAGATTTGGTATGTCAACAAATACACTCAAAAACTTCTATAGATGTACTGTGGAGAGGATTCTGACAGGCTGCATCACTGTCTGGGATGGGAGGGGGGTGCTACTGCACAGAACAGAAAGAAGCTGCAGAAGGTTGTAAATTTAGTCAGTTCCACCTTGGGTAATAGCCTACAAAGTACCCAGGACATCTTCACAGAGTGATGTCTCAGAAAGGCAGCGTCCGTTATTAAGGACCTCCAGCACCCAGGGCTGCCCTTTTCTCACTGTTACCATCAGGTAGGAGATACAGAAGCCTGAAGGCACACACTCAGCGATTCAGGAACAGCTTCTTCCCCTTTGACATCCGATTCCTAAATGGACATTAAACCCCTGAACACTACCTCACTTTTTAAATATATACTATTTCTGTCTTTTGCACGATTTTTAAACTATTCAATATATGTATACTGTAATTGAGTTATTTATTTATTTATTAGTAGTAGTATTTTTATTTTATTTATTTATTCTCTTCAATATTATGTATTGCATTGACCTGCTGCTGTTAAGTTAACAAATTTCACATCACATACCGGTGATAATAAACCTGATTCTGATTCTGCAGCTGGATTCTGAGCAAGATGGACAATGTAGAGGCTATGTAATCTCATCTCTTTTTCAGCAGAGAAACTTCAGCCCCACTGATTTTGTTTTCCCAAATTAAGTAAAATGCAAAATTTGAGGACTATACAGGCTTGTCAGCAGTGAAAGAGGAGTTAGAGTCATAGAGCACTAAAGCACAGAAACAGGCTCTTTGGCCCATTTAGACAGTGTTGAACTATTATTCTGCCTACTCCCATCGGTCTACACCCAGACCACAGCCTTCCGTACCCCTCCCATCCACCTAGACAGTGTCGAACTATTAATCTGCCTAGTCCCATCGGAATGCACCCAGTCCACAGCCTTCCGTACCCCTCCCATCCATGCACTCACCCTAACTTCCCTTAAATGTTGAAATCAAACCTGCATCCATCACTTCCACTGGCAGCCTGTTCCACACTCGCTCTATCGTCTGTGTGAAAAATTTTTCCCTCATGTTCCCCTTAAACTTTTCATCTTTCACCCTGAGCCCATGACCTCCAGTCATAGTCTCACCCAACCTCAGTGGAAATATCCAGCTTGTATTTACCTTACATGTGCCCCTCATCATTTTGTATACCTCTACCAAATCTCCCCCAAATCTTCTACGTTCCAAGGAATAAAGCCCTAATCTATACAATATTTCCTTATAACTCAGATCCTCTGGTCCTGGCAACATCCTTGTATAAGGAGTTTCCCCTTATGTTCCCCTCAAACATTTCACCTTTCACCCCTAGCACATGACCTCTAGTTCTAGTCTCACCCAATCTCAGTGGAAAAAGCCTGCTTGCACTTACCTTATCCATATCCCTCATAATTTTGTACATCTCTATCAAAACTCCTCTCATTCTCCTACACTCTAGGAAATAACCTACTCACTGCCCATTAAACTGCTGGCGTTCAGGCAGCAATGAAGGTTTTCTGTCTCTGTCTGTGCTTGGCCACCGGGAAGTACCACTTTTGGCAGATGGAGTGGAGGTGCTCAATGAACTGGTCCCCCAATTTACAACGGGTCTCACCAATGTAGAGGAGGCCACATTGGGAGCACTGGACACACAAACAACAACTGACAGACTACCAATGTGCAACAGAAGACAAAAATAATCCAATCCAACACTTTACAGGATCCTGCTGCAGTTTAACTCAATCTGATTACTTACCCAGGCACAATCAAGCGGTAAACATCATTCACCAAAATCTTGCTTTAAAATACAAACTCATAAAATATCCACACCCTATTATAAATACAAATCTGATCCAGTTTTAGAGTCAGAGTGCCACAAATTATATTACAACTGATCCGTTATTAGAGATAAGACAATCCATATTCTGTCCAGATAGAATAATACAGGATAAACAAGCAAGAACAACTTACTTGTTTGTACATATAGCCATTCCAAGCACAAATAACACACAGAAATCAGTAAGTGAAAACACCAGAAATATGCTGAATTAAAAGAGGAAATTGAAAGACATTGGAACATGAACAGGGTATACATTGTCCCAATAGTAATATCATCCCAAAGGCACTAGACAATAGCATTAAACACTTAAAGCTACACAGCAATAGCTATGTAAATCTCCAGAAAGCCACAATACTAAACCCCACTAGAATAGTTTGAAAGTTCATTGCAATTGAGAAATGAGTGTGTTTGGCTGTGTCAGTACTTCAGGTTTTACCAGCTCACGCTGACAGAAAATAAATTAATAAAGTGAAAATAGCAAGAACATGGGTTGTAGAGTCCTTGAAAGTGAGAAGGGAGAAAAGAGGAGCAAGCTGGGAAAGAGCAAAATTATTTTGACATGAACACTATAGACAGCTGATCAAAATTTTACTGAGAATCTACACCTCTGTGTCAATACCACAGGCTATTTCAAGCACTTTATTACAGAATATATTATGACAGAAATCACAGCTGGAATTGAAAACATTGGTAAAATGACTGCAGAACAAAATTATTATTAATATGGCTTGATCCTAAATCTGTGCAAGAATTTATAGTGTTTACTAAATAAGGAACTGCTAATTTTGGTTCAGACTACCCTGCCTCAAACTAAAGAAATAAAGCAATTCAGAAATTACAGATCTGGCACAGTTACAGGAGAGAGGAAAAGCAAAATCCAGGGAGAATACAAAGCTTTCCTTATCTTTTATCATCTTTAACATATTAGAAACGTTTGGTGGCTCTGGGCCTCCAACTGCTAGGTTAGAAGAATGAAGAAGGGGGCGATCTCTTTGAAACCTATTGAATATTGAAAGGCCTAGTCTCTATCTTTACAAGACGTGGACATGGAAAGGATATTTCCTATAATGGGGGAAGTCTAGGATCAGAGTACACAACTCCAGAAGAGGGACATCTCTTTAAAACAGAGATGAGGAGGATTTTCTTTAGCCAGAGGGTGGTGAATCTGTGGAATTCATTGCCACAGACAGTTGTGGAGGCCAATTCATTAGGTAAATTTAAAACAGAGATTGATAGGTTCTTGGCTAGTCAGGGTGTCAGCATTTATGGGGAGAAGGCAAGAGAATGGGGTTGAGAGGGTTTAGTAAATCAGCCATGATTGAATGGGCTGAATGGCTTAATTCTGCTCCTATGCCTTACAGACTTTTAGTTACACACACAAAATGCTGGGGGAGCTTAGCAAGTCGGGTGGCAGCTAGTATCTTACAGGTGTTAAGATGTCCACATCTGCAGAATCTCCTGTCTTTAGGTTTTGTGTTGTCTGCACTACATGCCTGCTACCACGCACAAAATGCCGGAGGAACTCAGCTAGTCAGACAGCATTTGTGTCCAGAGCAACTCACACAAAATGCCGGAGGAACTCAGCAAGTCAGACAGCAGCTATGGAAATGAATAAATTGTTGACGTTTTGGGCCAAGACCCTTATACAGGACTGGAAATGAAGGAGGAAGACACCAGAATAAAAACATTGGGGGGCGGGGAGACAAGCTGGAAGGTGATAGGTGAACCTAGGTGGATGGGAAAGGTAAAGGGCTGGAGAGGAAGGAATCTGATAGGAGAGGAGAGTGAACCACAGGAGAAAGGGAGGTGATTAGCAGGTGAGATGAGGCAAGAGGCAGAGATCACAGGGGGGAGCTGTAAGAAGGTGTCTCACTGAACTCCCGGCAAAGAGAAGATTTAAACTTCTTCAGGGTAGGCGTCCCTCAAAGAGACGGCAGTGGAGTAGCAAATCATGAGCAAGAGGGGTTCTGCAGATGCTGGAAATCCAGAGCAACACACGCAAAATATTGAAGGAACTCAGCAAGTCAGGTAGCAAGTCAGAAAGGAATACACAGTCAACGTTTCAGTTAAAGATCCTTATCAGGGTCTGAAGAAGAGATCAGCCTGAAACATTGACTGTTTATTCCTCTCCATAGATGCTGCCTGACCTGCTGAGTTCCTCCAGCATTTTATGCGTGTTGCTCTGGATTTCCAGTATCCAGAACTTCTCATGTTATGCTACTATAGGCCTCATAAGACCTTTGGTATGTGACGGTGAACTGCACTTATCCATGCAAGTGAAAACTGGAGGAACAAAGAGCCCCTGAAAATACACAGCAGGGCATTCAGCATCCTAGAGAAAATTCAGCATCATCTCATGGACGATGATCAAGGAATTCTGACTTGGGGCTGTACACAAGACGTTCATACTTGCTTCTCTCATAAACAAAATGACCAGATCCCATTTCCTACAAAGTTGATGCAGCACCATCATGTTAAAAACGATCAGCTGAAAAATACGAATGATGGAGCAAACTCCAACACTGATTCTCCTGCACAAGTCTGTCAGCCATTTCCAGCAGGACACTGAAGCAGATGAAGCCTTTACAAGACAAACGGGTAAAATCTTTATCGATGCACCCCAAAAAGCATCTTCTCCAGATACAGCATGGCTTGGTATGATAACTACTCTCCCTTTGTCCGCAAGTAACTGCAGAGGGTTGTGGACACCTCCTAGCGCATCAGGGAAAATAGCCTTCCCTCCATCGACCTTGTCTATACTTCTCACTGCCTCAGTAATCAAAGACCCCACCCACCGCAGACACTCTCTCTTCCTCCCTCTCCCACAGGGCAGAAGATACAAAAGCCCGAAAGCATGTCCCACCAGGCCGAAGGACAGCCCTAGTATGATAAGGTGGACCCTCGACCTCACAATCTACCTCACTGTCTACCTGCACTGCACTTTCCTTGTAACTGCAACACTTTATTCTGCATTCTGTCATTGTTTTAACCTGTTCTACCTCAGTACATTGCGGTAATGAAATGATCTGTATGGATGATGTGCAAAGCAAAGTTTTTCACACAAAATGCTGAGGAACTCAGCAGGTCAGGCAGCATCTACAGAGAGGAATAAACAGTCGATGTTTCAGGCCAAGACACTGAATCAGGATTTTCATCTTTCACCGTACTTTGTCTCATGTGAAAATAATAAATCAACTTACCAATTTAAATGTATTAAGTTCAAGTGCAATTGTCATTCAACCATGCATGAATACCCATGAATACAGTCAAAGGAGACAGTGTGCCTCTGGGGCCAAGGTGCAAAACAGAGTACCAGCAGTCACACACAGACAAACAGAGTCATACTCTATTAGAACTCAAATAGAGTTTCGTGTTATTAGTTTAGGCAGTTTGTATTTATCTATTATTGTGACTTAGATGAAGATCAGAACACGTTTTATGAGTAATTAATGCAGGAAATCAGGTAATTGCAAAGAGTTCACTATTTTTTTCTTGCAACTGTATATGATATATATTTACTGTAATTTACAATAATAATATTTTTATTGTGTATTGCAATGTACTGCTGCTGCATAACAACGATTTTCACAACATACGCTGGTGGTATTAAACTTGATTCCGGCTCTCTCTCCCGTACCAGCGTGTCACACAGCTGTTAAAGTGAACAGGATTGTTCTCACCTGTCGGGACCAACTTTGTGTCGACTGGACAAGACGTTTCCAGACCCCGGAGAGGAGAAGCTTCCGGAAGGATTTCGGAAAGGTGCAATTCTCTCCGCTGCAGCAGTTGACGGTGTATTGTACAAAGTTTCTGGGTAGCTGACCGGCCTGCGAGACAGAATCAGAATCAGTTTTGATATCATTGGCATATGTCGTGATAGTTGTTAACTTTACAGCAGCAGTGCAATGCAATACATGATAAATAAATATGGAGAAAAAATGAATTATAGTAAGTATATATATTTTAAATAGTTAAGTTAGAATAAGTAGCACAAAAAAAAACAAAAAAATTAGTTTGGTAGTGTCCAAGGGTTCAACATCCATTCAGAAATCAGATGGCAGAGGGGAAGAAGCTGTTCCTGAATCTCTGAGTGTGTGCCTTCAGGCTTCTGTACCTGCTTCCGAATGGCAGCAATGAGAGGAGGGCTTGTCCTGGGTGATGGGGGTCCTCGCTGATGGATGGCGCCTTCATGTCTTTGCTACTACGGAGGCTGGTACCCATGATGGAGCTGACTAATCTTACAAATTCCTGCAATTTTCTTTGATCTTTTTGCAGCAGACTTCACCTGCGCCCCCCCCCCCACCCATACCAGATGGTAATGCAGCCAGTCAGAATGCTCTGCACGGAACATTTGTAGAAGTTTTTGAGTGGTTTAGGTGACAAACCAAGTCTCTTCAACCTTCTAATGAAATATAGCTGCTTTCTTACCTTCTTTACAGCTAGGCAGCTGCATCAATATGTTGGGTTCAGGTTCCATCCTCACCCAGAAACTTGAAATTGTTCACTCTGTCTACTTTTGATCCCTCTATGAGGAGTGGAGTGTGTTCCCTCGTCTTACCCTTTCTGAAGTCCACAATCAGTCCTTTGGTCTTGCTGATGCTGAGTACAAGGTTGGAATATTTGGCAAATTTGACCACACGAAATGCTAAGTATTGAATGAGAGTTCAGTGACATTGATAGAAATATCTACTGTAAAATTTAACTTTTACATGGTACTAATTTACTCTTTATTATGTGGGAGACTTCTTCTAAAGCACATTGCGAAGTGGTCAACAGTGGAGCATAGTGGTTGTTGTTACAGTGCCAGCTTTCACCGATCAGGGTGTAAATCCCGCTGCTGTCTGTAAGGAGTTTGTACATTTTCCCCGTGACCGCGTGGGTTTCCCCCAGGTGCTCCAGTTTCCTCCCACAGTCCAAAGACATACCAATTGGTAGGTTAATTGGTCATTGTAAATTGTCCTGTGATTAGGTTAGGATTAAATTAGGGGATTGCTGGGTGGCGTGGCTCGAAGTGCCGGAAGGGTCTATTCTCAATAACCAAACAAATCAATAAATTCCCACTGCTGTCTGTAAGCAGTTGGTCCATGGGTTTTATCTGGGCACTCGTTTCATCACACACTCCAGAGACTCAAAAATCCAAAGTACATTTATTATCGAAGTATGTATGCAGTATACAACCCTGAGAGTCATCTTCCCACAGACAGCCACGAAAAAAAGAAACACCATGGAACCCAAATCACACAAAAGGCTAAAAAACAAGTGAAAAACACGGTATATAAAACACAAAAATGTAAGAATCCAGGCACATTCAGTTCAGGTCTAGCACTGTGTGGTTCATTATTTGCAGGCCGCCCAATCAATATCGCACAAAATAGCAACGATAAAAAGCAGCAAACAGAAAAAAGAAACACATTATAACATGAACTGTATCGATTCTCCAGAATTTAGTGCATTCATTGGCAATTTTGCTCCATAGGCCTTTGCCTAGCAAGGAACTGGCTAGATACTGCACACTGCCAAGTAAAGATGGAAAATGTATCAAATTCACATACAGTTACAGAGCACTACAGCACAGAATCAGGACCTTAGGCCTATCTAGTCAATGCTGCATTGTTATTCTGCCTCGACTCATTGACACACACCCGGGCCATTGCCCTCCATTCCCCGCCATCCATATACTTATCCAAACATCTCTTAAATGTTGCAATCAAACCCGCAGTCACCACTTTAATTGGTAACTCATTCCACACTCTCTGAGTGAAGAAGCTCCCCCTCAGGTTCCCCTTTAACATTCACCTTTCACCCTTAACCTATGACCTCTAATCCTATTTTCACACAAATTCAGTGGAAAAAGCCTGCTTGCATTTACCCTATCTTGTTCATTCATTAAGTGCCGTGTCATATGACGTGGACGATCACGGTCTTTCCATGACCATGATTGTTCTTGGCAAATTTTTCTGCAGAAGTGGTTTGCCATTGCTGTCTTCCGGGCAGTGTCTTTACCGAGACGGGTGACCCCAGCCATTCTCAAAACTCAGAGATTGTCTGCCTGGCGACAGTGGTCACATAACCAGGACTTGTGATATGCATCAGCTGCTCATACGACCATCCACCACCTGCTCCCATAGCTTCATGTGACCCTGATCCGGGGGCGGGGGGGGGGGGCTAAGCAGGTGCTACACCTTGCCCAAGGGTGACCTGCAGACTAGCAGAGGGAAAGAGCATCTTATACTTCCTTTGTTAGAGACGTATATCCATCCCGCCAGCTGATTACCCTATCTATACCCCTCATAATTTTGCATTCCTCTATCAAAAGTTCCTCATTCTCCTACACTCCAGGGAATAGAATCCTAACCAATTCAACCTTTCCCTATAACTCAGGTCCTCAAGTCCTGGCAAAATGTTTGTAAGTTTTCTCTGTACTCTTATTGATGTGTGATTTCACATGTTTTCCACACTCCAAGATGTAGGCTCTTGGATATAGTTCATTTTAACTCCAGCTTTCAGGGAAAAGACACCGTTCATATTCTGGTTTAGGTGTGTATCACCCTGAAAGTGAAGGATGCTGTTGCTTTGAATTTTATCGGCAATGAGTAGTTCTGCGTTTTTGCGAATGAACATCACTGAGGGACTCTCGTGGACCATCAACACAACCTCGGTGGTAGGGAAAACACAACAGTGACCATAGTACCTGAGGAGCTTAGTGGGAGCTAATCTGCCCCAAAAATCTCAGGCCAACTTTGATCGATGTGCGACAGAGAGCATACTGACATATGGAGTGTCAGGGTGGGACTCTAGCTACAGCAAGACAGATCACAAAGCACTCCAATGGGTGATCAGGATGGCTCAGCACTCCACTAGGACTCAACTACTGGACTTGGAGCTGACCTGCATCTCTCGATGCCTATTGCGGCTCATAACATCACTAAAGACCCATCCCATTCCATCCCAGACATTGTCCATCCAATCTCCTGCCATCTGGTAGGAGATACAGAAACATCTTAGCCAAAACAGTAAGACTGAAATACAGCTTCTTCCTCAGGGCTGTTGTGCAGCTGAATAATGCTACACCCTGGCTTGCCAATGGCCTTTGACTGTTACGGACTATTGAAGACACTCGTCGCATGTAAGTATGGGTATTTTTTGAAAATTAAGCTGTACCGCATGTATTGTAAATATCTGTTTTGCACTGCAATCCTGTTGTCTTGACAATGACAATAAAGTTCTATTCTATTCTAGTTGGAACATGATAGAGAATTTCTGAAAGTGATTGTACACTTCCAACTGTCGCTGCATTTAAGTATAAATGGAAAATTCCATGCAGAATATGACCCATCTACAACCACTCTTTGCCTTCTGTGGGCAAGCCAGTTCTGGATCCACAAAGCAATGTCCCCTTGGATCCCATGCCTCCTTACTTTCTCAATAAGCCTTGCATGGGGTACCTTATCAAATGCCTTGCTGAAATCCATATACACTACATCTACTGCTCTACCTTCATCAATGTGTTTAGTCACATCCTCAAAAAATTCAATCAGGCTCGTAAGGCACAACCTACCTTTGACAAAGCCATGCTGACTATTCCTAATCATGTTATGCCTCTCCAAATGTTCATAAATCCAGCCTCTCAGATCTTCTCCGTCAACTTACCAACCACTGAAGTAAGACTCACTGGTCTATAATTCCCTGGGCTATCTCTACTTCCTTTCTTGAATAAGGATACAACATCCGTAACCCTCCAATCTTCCGAACCTCTCCCGTCCTCATTGATGATGCAAAGATCATTGCCAGAGGCTCAGCAATATCCTCCCTTGAGTCCCACAGTAGCCTGGGGTACATCTAGTCCGGTCCAGGTGACTTATCCAACTTGATGCTTTCCAAAAGCACCAGCACATTCTCTTTCTTAATATCTACATGCTCAAGCTTTTCAGCCCACTGTAAGTCACCCCTACAATCACCAAGATCCTTTTCTATAGTCAATACTGAAGCAAAGTACTCATTAAGAACCTCTGCTACCTCCTACGATTCCATTCACACTTTTCCACTGTCACACTTGATTGGTCATATGCTCTCACTTCTTATCCTCTTGCTCTTCAAAACTTGTAGAAGGTCCTGGTGTTTTCCTTAATCTTGTCCGCCAAGGCCTTCTCATAGCCCCTTCTGGCTCTCCTAATTTCTTTAAGTTTCTTCCTGCTAGCCTTATAATCTTCTAGAGCTCTATCATTACTTAGCTTTTTTGAATCTTTTGTAAGCTCTTCTTTTCTTCTTGACTAGATTTACAATAGCCTTTGTACATCATGGTTCCTGTACCCTACCATCCTTTCCGTCTCATTGGCACGTACCTATGCAGAACTCCACGCAAAATCCCCTCAACATTTGCCACATTTCTTTTGTACGTTTCCCTGAGTATGCCAGTTTCCAATTTATGTTTCCAAGTTCCTGCCTGATAGCTTCATATTCCCCCTTACTCCAATTAAACGCTTTCCTAACTTGTCTGTTCCTATCCCTCTCCAATGCTACGGTAAAGGAGATAGAATTGTGAACACTATCTCCAAAATGTTCTCCCACTGAGAGATCTGACACCTGACCAGGTTCATTTCCCAATACCAGATCAAGTACAGCCTCTCCTCTTGTAGGCTTATCTACATATTGTGTCAAGAATCCTTCTTGAATACACCTAACAAACTCCACCCCATCTAAACCCCTCACTCTAGGGACATGCCAATCGATATTGGGAAATTAAAATCTCCCACCACGACATCCGTTATTATCACACACCTTTCTAGAATCTGTCTCCCTATCTGCTCTTCGATGTCCCTGTTACTATTGGGTGGTCCATAAAACACCCAGTAGAGTTATTGACCCCTTCCTGTTCCTAACTTCCACCCACAGAGACTCAGTAGACAATCCCTCCATGACTTCCTCCTTTTCTGCAGCCGTGACACTATCTCTGATCAACAATGCCACACCCCCACCTCTTTTGCCTCCCTCCCTGTCCTTTCTGAAACATTTAAAGACTGGCACTCGAAGTAACCATTCCTGCTCCTGAGCCATCCAAGTCTCTGTAATGGCCACAACGTCATAACTCCAAGTGCTGATTCCATCCGCTTTGTTCATAATATTCCTTGCATTAAAATAGACACATCTGAAATTGGTGGTCTGCGTGCATCCCTTCTCTATCACCTGGCTATCCTCCCTCTCACACTGTCTCCAAGCTTTCTCTATTTGTGAGCCAACTGCCTCTTCCTCTGTCTCTTCAGTTCAGTTCCCACCCGTCAGCAATCCTAGTTTAAACTCTCCCCAGTAGCCTTAGCAAACCACCCCGCCAGAATATTGGACCCCGGGATTCAAGTGCAACCCGTCCTTTTTGTACAGGTCACTCCTGCCCCAGAGGAGGTCCCAATGATACAGAAATCTGAATCCTTGCCCCATGCTCCAATCCGTCAGCCATGCATTTATCCTCCACCTCACTCTATTCCTATACTCACTATCACGTGGCACAGGCAGTAATCCCGAGATGACTACCTTTGTGGTCCTGCTTCTCAACTTCCTTCCTAACTCCCTATAGTCTGCTTTCAGGACCTCCTCCCTTTTCTTGCCTATGTCATTGGTACCAATATGTACCATGACCTCTGGCTGTTCTCCTTCCCACTTCAGGATATCGTGGACGCGATCAGAAACATCCTGGACCCTGGCACCTGGGAGGCAAACTACCAACTACCATCTGTGCTTCTTTCCTGTGTCCACAGAATCGCCCATCTGACCCCCTAACTATAGAGTCCCCTATCACTGCTGGTACAGATTCTGCGAGAGGTGACATTGTAAGGTTGGTCTTACCTGGGGACTACGGCACGGTCACCTGCCAACAGAGCAGAGAGCAGAGAAGAACTCATGCTCAGGGCCTGCACCCACTTCCAGCACTCAGTACTCAGTACTGCACCCACTGGTAATGCACAAGAAGACCTGAAACTCTGCAACACCATAGGAAGTCAATGCAAACGAAGCCCTGGCTTAACGTTTTAAGCTAAAATACTTGCGTTCGCGCAATAATTAAATAGTTTCACTGAAACTTGTATCGGCCTTTGCATACTTAATGAAATTGCTTTTACAGCTGTCTTTTTTTAGAATTTAAATTTCCATTGTATGCATAAAATGGATTGCAAAAGTCTCCAGTTTGTATCTGTTGGATTGCTGGTGTTAAGTGTACTCTAATAATAAAGTTTATTCTGAACTTTCAATTACTCTTCGTCTCATGTTCTTGATATTTTTTGCTTATTTATTATTATTTCTTTCTTTTTGTATTTGCGCAGTTGTCTACTGTACTCTGGTTGAATGTCCAAGTTAGTCTGATGTTTCATAATTATTATTCTATAGATTTATTGAGTATGCCTGCAGCAAAATGAATCTCAGCATTGTATATGGTGGCAGATACTCAGATAATAAAATTTACTTTGAACTTTGAACCAAACATTTTTATTCACAGCTAATAAGTCATAGCTCTCCATAGTTTTATACAACTCTCTTTTTCTCCTTGCTACCTATAGCTTTGTAAGCAAGACCTTACCGCTTGCTGCTCTTTGCTTGAGACTCGCTGTAGGTCGCTGGGGCTCCCAGTTGTCTAGAGGTTTGATTCCGGCTTGCTGCCTGAGTGTGGACATTCCCTGGCCATCGCTGGGACTGTAACGCATTGTGGATCATAGGAGCGCTCCACTGCAGGCTGTTGGTCCTGTATGGCGGTCTCAAACCAGCAGGCATGCTTTCAGTCTCTGCTTTACTGTCTATTGTGTGCATTTCATACAATTCGGAGCAACCCCTAGGAGGAAATGCAGGCAAGGAAACAGAATTAGGACAATGATAGCTCATAGATCAAGCACTTACTACAAGAAAGGCTGAAAACTCAAGTTATTTATAATGCTGCATCAGTGCATTTCCCTGGAGATCATCAAAAGAGCATTTTACTTCCTGGAGCTGGTGAATACTTCATAATCAAAAAGATTCTGCAGATTTCTGCTTGAAATCCAGAGCAGCATAGACTCAAAGTTCTGGGGGAACTCAGCCAGTCAGGAAGGATCTATGGAGGGGAATAAACAGTTGACATTTTGGGCCAAGACCCTTCATCAGGGTTAGGAATGAAAGGTGAAGAAGGCAGAATAAGAAGGTAGGGGGAGAGGGAGAAGTACAGCTGGCAGGTAAAGGTAAGACCAGGTGAGGAGAAGCTGGTAGGTGGAGGAGTTGGGAGACGTGAGAAACTGGTGGGGGATAGACACTTCAGGATGAGACCCTTCATCAGGACTACTTCAGAGTCAGAAAAACCAGAGTGCCGAGGAATCGGAATCAGAATCAGGCTCAATACCTCTGGCCTATGTTGAAAAAAGAGTATAATAAGTAGAGCAAAAAAGTGGAAAAAAATGTAGTGAGGTGGTTCAGTGTCCACTCAGAAATCAGCTGTTCCTGAATTGTTGAGTGTGTGCCTTCAGGCTCCTGTACCTCTTCTCTGATTGTAGCAATGAGACGGGGGCAGGTCCTGAGTGATGGGGTCCTCAATAATGGAAGTTGCCTTTTCGAGGCATCGCCTTTTGCAGATGTCATGGATGCTGGGGAGGCCAGTGCCCATGATGAAGCTGACTGAGTTCACAACTTTATGCTGCTTATTTCAATTAATGTGACTTTCAGTAAACACTACGATCACTTTGACACCAGAACCCTGCATTCTCGCATAGAAAGCATTTCTTTTGTTGCTGTCACCTTTATATTTCTCTGTAAGGATCTTTGCGCAGAGAATCGAGAGTTAATTCCCTATTCCCAACTCTCTGATCAATGATCCTTATATCTCAAGATATTCTTAGTTACAAACTGAAAAGCCTAGAGTGGAGGTTGATAGGTTCTTGATCAGTAAAGATAAGAAAAGTTATGGGGAGAAGACAGGAGAATTGGGCTGAGAAGGAAAATAAATCAGCCAAAGCAGACTTGATGGATTGAATGGCCTAATTCTGCTTCTCTGTCTTGTGGTCTTATGGGAATTAAGTTATACATTACACACTTCGAGAGCTGGGATTAGTATTGACGGGTAACGGTTGGGTGAGCAGGTGAACCAAAGGGCCTGTTCCTATATTGTGTTTCTCTATAATTCCACTTACAATAGGATGTAGGGGAGTCTCCTCAGTAAAGGATTACTAACCTGCTTACAAAAGGTTTCTGGGGAGTCTAGTACCAGAAGGCACAGGTTCAGAATAGAGGAACACGCATTTAGAACAGAGGTGAGGAGGGATGTCTTTAGCCAGAGGTTGACAGGTCTGTGGAATTAATTGCTAGCTGCCCGTGGAGATCATGTCATTGGGTATATTCAGAGTAGAGGTTAATAGGTTCTTGATTAGCAAGGATGTGAAATGGTACAGCGAGAAGTCAGGAGAATGGGGTTGAGAGGGACAATAAATCAGCCTTGATGGAATGGCAGAGCAGACTCGATGGGCTGAATGGCCGACCTCTGTTCCTATGTCTTATGGTCTTAAGTCCTCAGTTACTATCCGGGGTGGGGGGGGGGGTGCACAAACAGGATAGAACCAGTGTGAAGCTCTATCCTCAACTGAGCCCTGCTTGTCTTGGTAGTTTGAGCAGAGCCTCGTGTCCTATTTAATTAATATATTCATTGCCACAGGCGGCTGTAGAGGCCAAATGTTTGGGTATATGTAAATCAGGGGTTGATAGATCCTTGATTAGTGAGTATGTCAAAGATTACGGGGAGAAGGCAGCACAATGGGGTTGAGTGGGATAATAAATCAGCCAATATTGAATGGAGAGCAGACTCGAAGGGCTGAATGGCCTAATTCTGCTCCTATGTCTACCCACTTATTCCTGCACAAAGAATGATGCTTAACAAGAGTTTCAGAGCCCCCAAGATCAATGGAATAACCCCTCCAAGTAAGCATGAAAATAAAATTCTACAAACACAACTCCAAACCACTCTCACTACTTGCTGAGCTAACACAATTATGGGAGCTTTTGCAGGCACTTGTGAACTGGTTACTTTGGGAGAAGACATTGTCTAATATTCTGGAAAGACAGTCAAATCCAAGGACACCAAGTTAGCTCTCAGAACTTGGTTGGAATCCAAGTTAAATGGTTTGGCTGTCTGTGGATGGTGTGTGCATAATCTAAAATAGACAGGCAGCCAACAAGGAAGCCATTTATCAGGCTTGGCCAGAAGTGAATTAAGTACATTCTGAATCCAAAGCATATGATGTTTCAAGCATGCAGAAGGGCAAGAAGGTTCTTGGCACATCGCAGTTGTGAAAGGAAACACTTTGTCCTGACAGATTAAATCACTTGTAAAATTTACTTCAGTGATGGTAAAATTTTCAAGTATGGCTGAAGAGCTTCATAACAAAATGTTCTTATTTTCCCAATAGGCAAGGATTAGATAGATAGATAGATATACTTTATTAATCCCGAGGGAAATTGGGTTTCGTTACAGCCGCACCTACCAAGAATAGAGCGTAAATATAGCAATACACAAAACCCCAACAATCAAACACCAAAATGCAAACTATGCCAGATGGAAAATAAGTCCAGGACCAGTCTATTGGCTCAGGGTGTCTGACCCTCCACGGGAGGAGCTGCACGTTCGATGGCCACAGGCAGGAACGACCTCCCGTGCCGCCCAGTGTTGTATCACGGTGGAATGTGGCCGAAGTCCAACAGTAAAAAGTTCAATATTCGGTCTACAAACACGTTCCTCGATCGTAATATACCCCGGATTGCACCGTCCGTTGTTAGCCAGGTGGAACATTGTGGAATATCACCAAAAAGACTAGAAAATTTCTACAGATGGAGAGCACTCTGACTGGCTGCATCACCATCTGGTATGGAAGGGGGAGGGGGGCTACTGCACACGATCAAAGCAAGCTGCAGAGAGTTGTAAAATTAGTCAGTTCCATCATGGGCACTAGCCTCCTTAGTATCCAGGACATCTCCACAGAGCAGTGCCTCAAAAGCCATGTCCATCATTTAAGACCTACATCACCCAAGACATGCCCTCTTCTCATTATTACCACCAGGAAGGAAGTACAGGAGCCTGAAGATACGCACTCAACGATTCACCGTGTTGTTAAAAACTGATTCTGGTTCTAAGCACCGTCCCTCAGAAAAGTGATGCTTTACCAAGAACAGAGCAGGGGTTCCCAACCTGGGATCCACAGACTCCCTTGTTTAATTGTACTGGTCCATGGCATAAAAAATGCTGGGAACCCCTGCTTTACAGCAGAGATGAAGAGAAATTTCTTAAGCCAGAAGGTGGAATTCATTGCCACGGATGGCAATAGAAGACAAGCAACTGGATATATTTAAAGTGGACGTTGATACGTTCTTGATGAGCCAGGGCATCAAAGGCAAAGGGGAGAAGGCAGGAGAATGCAAACAACAGGAATTCTGCAGATGCTGGAAATTCAAGCAACACACATCAAAGTGGCTGGTGAATGCAGCAGGCCAGGCAGCATCTCTAGGAAGAGGTACAGTCGACGTTTCAGGCCGAGACCCTTCGTCAGGACTCTAGGAAGAGGTACAGTTGACATTTCAGGCCAAGCCCGAAGGGTCTCGGCCTGAAACGTCGACTGTACCTCTTCCTAGAGATGCTGCCTGGCCTGCTGCGTTCACCAGCAACCTTTATGTGTGAAGGCAGGAGAATGGGCTTGAAAGGAAGAATAAATCAGTCATGATGGAACGGTGGAGCAGCGCTGAAGGGCCAAATCGAGTGATTGCACCACGTGTGCACCATCTTCCACTATAACTCATCTAGGTTATCTGAATGGAGTAATACCTTGGATTGTGAATACACTGCAGTTCATTCAGCACTGAAACAGAACCAAGGAACACTGGAGCACCCACCCCTCCTCCCCCGCCCCCGAAACAGCACCAAGGAACACTGGATGACCTGCTCCTCATGAAAGTGCACCAATGGGCGTCGGATTACCGTCCCCCAGTGAAACAGCACCAAGGAACACCAGATCACCCCATGAAAGAGCACCAGCAGAATACATCGACTCTGCAGATAACAGCAGTTTAAGCTGGTGTCTCACTGTCACCTGCTCCAGTGCAATTGGGATGGACCGGTTAGCCCTGCCAGTGAGGTCCAGGGTTTCAGAAAGAAACACAACATCATTCTGGAGGAACTCAGCAGGTCAGACTACATCCACAGAAAGGAATAAACAGTCGATGTTTGAAGTGGAGACCCTCTATCCTAATGGATGAAGCCCGAAATGTTGACTATCTATTCCTTTCCATAGGTGCTGCCTGATTTGCTGAGTTCTACCAGCATTTTGTATGTGTGTTGCTCTGGATTTCCAGCATCTGCCGAATCTCTTGTGTTCACGCAATATCAACTCCCAAGGTGAGCAGAAGAATGAAACAGCTTAGATTAAAAATAATTGGCTCCTATTAAGCAGTTATTAATTGAACAATAAATTTATTGGCTGCAGTTGTCTTTGTTCTTGGTTACATGTTTCACCACACATTTATTTTAGAGGGCAGTGAAACAGAGGGCACATAATGAACTCCAACCCATTCCCACGAACATCTATATGCAACAGAGCACAGGAAGGAGTTCATGCCAATGTCCCATCCACCTGCTGATCTCTATTTCTGCCCTTTCCTCATCCCATCCTCTCTATCAACAGATTTGCACCCAGCTATAGGTCAGAATGGGGTTTGCCTCTTTTACAGTTATACATCTTTAAAATCGCTGATTTTTCTGGTTGCCTCATTATAGGAGAGGGTGCAGAGGAGATTCACCAGGAGAACAGACGCAAAGTGCTGGAGGAGCTCAGCATCTATGGATGAGAATAAACAATTGATTTTGGGCTGAGACCCTTCATCAGGACTGGAACAGAAGGGGTGTGACGAAGGCCCATCACTGACTACGGACGGCACATGGTGCACTCGGTAAAACACTCATCCCCAGCAGTAACAGTGACTGGGTCTGAACCAGAGCTGCTGCATGGAGCTGTCTCATATCGAGGTAGCAGCAACCCGCACAGGTGTGCTGATGGCGGAGGATACCATCTTTAATTCGATAATTGAGTATTTTTTCCCAGTTTTTGTCTTGTTTTGAGGTAAATAAAAGCACCGCAATTTATTTTTGCAACTCAAGCCATCTGGTTATTTTTCTTAAACAATTGATCCACAGTTTTTTGTGACAAGGGGGAAGCAGCCAGAACAAGAAGGTGGAGAGAGGAGAGGAAGAAGTACAAGGTGAGGGGGACAGGGTGAAGTAAGGAGCTGGGAAGTGGATTGGTGAAAGAGATACAGGGCTGGAGAAGGGACCATCTGATAGGAGAGGACTGAAGACCATGGAAGAAGGGGAAGGAGGAGGAGCACCAGAAAGGTAAGATGGAAAGGTAAGAAGAGAATGTGTGAGAGGAAAACAATAATGGGAATATGGGAATGGTGAAGGAGAGGATGGGGTGGGTGGGGGGGGGGCATTACCAGAAGTTTGAGAAATCGATCTTCATGCCATCAGGTTGGAGGTTACTGAGACGCAATATGAGGTGTTGCTCCTCCAACCTGAGTGTGGCCTCATCGTGGCAGTAGAGGAGGCGATGAACTGACATGTTGGAATAGGAATGGGAAGTAGAATTGAAATGGGTGTCCACTGGGAAATCCTGCATTTGGTGGCGGATGGAGGGAAGCTGCTCGATGAAGCTGTCTCCCATTCTATGCTGGGTCTCACTGATATACAGGAGGCCACACTGAGAGCATCAGAAGCAGTAAGTGACCCCAACAGGCTCACAGGTGAAGTGTCACCTCACCTGGAAGGGGCAGTGTGGCACTTGTTTCACTTGCAAGGATAAGTACGAGGAGGGAGACCAGTTGGGAGGGACGAGTGGATAAGGGAGTCGAGTAGGGAGTGATCCCTGTGGAAAATGTTGGGGGAGGGGGGAAGGTTTGCTTGCGGTGGGGTCCCGTTGGAGATGGCAGAAATTACGGAGGATTATGTGCTGGATGTGGAGAATTGTGAGGTGGTAGGTGAGGACAAGAGGAACCCTACCCCTAGTGTGGTAAAAACAAAAAGGCGTGGGGGAGGGGAAGGAGAAGTACAAGGTGGTAGGTGATAGGTGAAATCGGGAAAGGGGAAGTAGAGAACTAGGAAGTTGATTGATAGAAGAGATGAAGGATCAGAACAAGAAGGTGTGGGGAGGGGAGGAAGGTGCTTCTTCCCCTTTCCTTTCCAGTCCTGATGAGGGATCTCAGCCTCAAACATAAATTTTTTTATTCCCACCCACAGATACTGCCTGCTATGCACTGTGTGCTTGCTCTAGGTTTCCAGCATCTGAAGAACCTCCTGTATCTAAGATTCACCGGGATGCTGCCTGCATTAGGGAGCACGTCTTCTGAGGATGGGTTGAGAGAGTTGGGCTTTTCTTTTTGGAGTGAAGGAAGACGTGTCTGCCATATCACCCCACTGTCTCTGCCTGTAAAGGGTTTGTGTGTTCTCTCCCTGACCGCGTGGGTTTCCTCTGGGTGCTCATGTTTCCTCCCACAGTCCAAAGACGTACCGGTTGGTAGGTTAATTGGTCATTGTAAATAGTCCAGAGATTAGGCCGGAGATAAATCGGGGGGTGCCGGGCAGGGAGGCTTGAAGGGCCGGAGGTGTACAAAATTCTGAGAGGAACAGATGAAATGGACAGCCAGATTTTCCCAGGGCAGCAGTGACTAATACAAGGGGACATAATTTTAAGGAGTTTGCAAGAACGTATGGGTGGGTCGAGGGGTGCCCAAGTTAGTTTTATTTTAAACACAGAGAGTGGCAGCTGTATGGAACAAGCTGCCAGGGGCAGATACACTCGGGCAAGGGTTCCCAACCTGCAGTCCATGGACCTCTTGCTCAATGGTATTGGTCCATGGCATAAAGAAGGTTGGGAACCCCTGTATTTGAGGCATTAAAGAGACTTGCAGGTAGGCACGTGGAACAAATAAAAATGGAGGGCTATATAGGAGGGAAAATTTAAACTGATTTTTGTGGTTGGCACAAGGCTTTGCAGTTCTTGCTACCCGGGTTGAATTCCTGCCACTACTGCCTGTAAGGAGTTTTTATGTTCTCCCCGTGACCACTTGCGGGTTTCCTCCGGGTACTCTGGTTTCCTCCCACAGTCCAAAGACGTACCGGTTCATAGGCTAATTGGTCATTGTCAATTGTCCCGTGATTAGGCTCGGGTTAAACCGTGAGGGGGTGGTGTGAGTGCTGGGCAGCACGACTTGAAGGGCTGGAATGGCCTATTCCATGCTGTAGCTCAATAAATAAACAAACAAACAAACAAAAGTATAAATAAATAAAAAGGTCAGCACAACATTGTTCTCTGGCAGGAACTGAGGGATGCTGATACGGGGTTTTCTATGCTTTTAGGCTGGTACAATGTAGTTTTATGGACAGTAAAACCCTTTTTTTATACTGTTCCAGCAGTTTGAGACAGAGCCAAATATAACCAAACATGAACCACTCCATTCCTTCAGTCAAGCCTGTCACTTCAAGTGATATAAATATTAAAGATTAGATTTATTCGTCACAAGAACATCAAAACATCCAGTGAGATGTGTTGTGTGTGTCCCTAAGACAATGAGGCATAGAAGCAGAGTTTGGCCATTTGGTCCATCATGCCGTTCCATCTTCCTTTGCCCGCTACGCCACTGGCGTTTAGGGCAGCAATGAAGGTCCTCCGTTTCTGGCAGTGTTCATGGCATCCTTCATCATACCAGTAGCTTCCTCTCAGTTTTCACTACTGTCGGTCATACAAGTTTCGGGTGGAGACTCAGGAACACCATTGTATTCAGATGCGGAAGGATCCTTCATTGCTGTTTCCGTAACAGTTCTGTTTGACCAGTCAGGGCTGTTAAACCTGAGCTGAACTCCTGAACCTGAAGGACTGGTGACCACTCTTAGTCTGGCCTCTACTCTTTGACCTGTTTCATATGTGTGACTTTAACAAGAGCCAAAGCATAAAACCCTGATTCCAGCCAACATAGCTCTCCGGGTCATTGAGGCACGTAAGCCTCCAACCCACAAGGTGCAGTCCTCTTGGAGGTATCATTCCACCATGGCTGATTTACTTTCCCTTTCAACCCCATTCTCCTGCCTTTTCCCTATAATCTTTGACATACTTACTAAGCAAGAACCTATCAACCTCTGCTTTAAATATACCAAACGTCTTGGCCTCCACACTCGTCTGTGACAACGAATTCCACAAGTTCAACGCCCTCTGGCTAAAGAAATTTATCCTCATCCATGTTCTAAAGGGACGTCTTTGTATTCTGTCAACAACCAAGACAGTCAGAGGATGTTCTGGAGGCAGCTTCTAGCACCAAAACACCATGCCCATGCCCCCAACTTACTAACTGTAATTCAAATGTCTTTTGGAATATGGGAGCACCTTGAGGAAACAGACACAACCTCAAGCAGAACATACAAACTCTTTATAGCAGCCGGAATTGAACTCCAATCTTCCGATTGCTGACAGAGTATAGGGTAACGCTAACTACAACACTATCATGCCATGCTGGTATCAAACAGCCCTAAACTCCATGCCACAATCAAACAGAATTAGGTTAAGCCATTTCTGTGTATTCATTTAAATTCAGAAGAATGAGGAGGCGATCTCATTGAAATCTATCAAGTGTTGAAAGGCTTTGATAGAGTGGATGTGGAGAGGATGTTTCCTACAGTGGGAGAGTCTAAGACCGGAGGCCACCAGCTCAGAATAGAGGGATGTCCATTTAGAACAGAAATGAGGAGAAGTTTCTTTAGCCAGAGAGTGGTGAATCTGTGGAATTCATTGCTATAGTTGGCTGTGGAGGCCAAGTCATTGGGTATATTTAAGGCAGAGGTTGATAGATTCTTGATCAGTCAGGGCATGAATGGATATGTGGAGAAGGCAGGAGTTTGGGTCTGGGAGGGAAAAAGGATCAGCCATGATGAAATGACAGAGTAGACAAATGCCTTGGAATGGAAATGCCTACAAAAGGTAGTGGATTCAGCCCAGTACATCACGGGTAAAGCCCTCCCAACCATTGAGCATATCCACATGAAACACTGTCATAGGACAGCAGCATCCATCATCAGAGATCCTCACCACCAAGGTCATGCTCTCTTCTCGCTGTTGCCATCAGGTAGAAGGTACAAGAGCCTCAGGACTCAGACCACCAGGCTCAGGAACAGTTACTACCCCTCAAGCGTCAGGCTCTTGAATAAAAGGGGATAACTACACTCACTTGCCCATCCACTGAGATGTTCCCACAACCAATGATCTCCCTTTAAGGACTCTATCTTGTTAGTTCATGTTTTCATTATTTATTGCTATTTATTTAAATTTACATTTGCATAGCTTGTTGTCTTTTGCACCCTGGTTGATCTTTTATTGATCCTGTTGCCCACAGGAAAATGAATCTCAGGGTTGTATGTGGTGACATATATGCACTCTGATAATAAAATTTACTTTGAACATTTTTGAACTTTGGAAAACCACACATTCTCTTGAATGCCGCGTGGTCACTTGTGCCACGACTTTCACTGATGCCCAGTTAAACTTGTGCCCTTCATGACCTTCATGGGTGGAGACTAGGGAATTAAACCCTAATCTTCCGATCCCTGGCATGACACTACCATGTCTCCCGGGTACCAAACAGCCCCAAACTCCAAGCCTGAACCAAATGAAATTAGATGAAAGCATCTCTCCATAGTTCACAACAACATTTTAAAGACACATGCATATTACCTATCCCTCTGTTCTATACCAAAACAATGAATATATTTGTTGGAAAAAAAGTTGCATACTGAACCACTTAATCTGGCACCCTCAGCAAACTGGATATTATCTGTGGCTGTAGGCCGACAGAACTCATTGCCAAAATATTCACTGAACACTTTTTCACAACACTCCTCTGCATCAGGTTACCTGGAACTCCCGTTCACAGTCTCGTAGCCTCTTAGTACAGAAGAACGTGAAATAACACCATGTTGTCAGTACAACACAACGACACTGTTGAACAGCTTTGTTGAGTGGAATGGCAACTTAGGGATATTCAGCCTTGGCCCTATCATGCACAAGATTACAACTCTTACCAAGTATTTTGTAAAAATAGTACTCTGCCCAAACATGTTTAAGAGTAGTCACATTGAAACCACAAACCAGGCGTGGTTATGATGATGTGCATGGAAAACTCTACATTAAAGTTGTATCATCATCCCCTGATTTAGCTGTACTCATTCACTCAGGCTGTAGATCAAGAACATTCTTCTTAAAAGAAGTCAAGATGATTTAAGAAATTATATTCAAATCACTCCTTTCAATAGATTCACTGGAACTCCCTCTCTCTTCACACCCTCTTTCCCTCATGCCTCAGGTCGATTCTCTCCCCCCACCCCAAATATGAGAATACTGTCTCAGGTCAATTCCCTCCATGAAAGTAACACTCACAACACGCTGGAGGAATTCAGCAGGTCGGGCAGCTCCGTGGAAACGATGAGTCAACGTTTCGGACCGTAACCCTTCGTCAGGACTGAAGAGGGAAGGGGCAGAGGCCCTGTTGACTGACAGTTGACTGACAGGGCCTCTGCCCCCTCCTTCTTCAGTCCTGACGAAGGGTTCCGGCCGGAAACGTTGACTGATCGTTTCCACGGATGCTACCCGACCTGATGAATTCCTCCAGCGTGTTGTGAGTGTTGCTTTGACCCCAGCATCTGCAGAGTATTTTGTGTTTACCCTCCATGAAAGTACTCTCTCCCTCTCTCTCTTCACCCCAAATCAGAACCAAATCAGGTCTAATATCACCTGCATATGTCGTGCTATTTGTTGTTTTGCAGCAGCAGTATATTGCAATACAAAATAATAGAAACTGTGAATTACAGTAACTATATAAAGAAAACACAAATTAAATAATTAGTGCTTTAAAAAAAGCAGTGAGATAGTGTTCATGGGTTCAATGTCCATTCAGAAATCTGATGGCATCGTTCCTTGAAGGTGTCCTGAGTGCTGGGAAGGCTAGTGCCCAAGACGGCGCTGACTGAATTCACAACTTTCTGTAGCTTCTTTTGATCCTGTGTAGTGCCCCCTCACCCCCGCCACCATACCGGACTGTGATGCAGACAGTTAGAATGCTCTCCGTGGTACATTTGTGGAAATTCACACAGTATCTTTGGTGACGTACCAAATCTCAAACTCGTAATGAAATCTCACAGCTGTTGTGCCTACTTAGTAACTGAGTCGATATGTTGGGCTCAGGATTGATCCTCAGAGATGTTAACATCGAGGAACTTGAAATTGCTCCTCCTTTCCACTACTGATCCCTTGTTGAATACTGATGTATGTTCCCTCATTTTACCCTTTCTGAAGTCCACAATCAATTTTTTGGCTGTTACTGAGACACCACTCAACTAGCTGATATATCTCACACCTGTACGCTTTCTCACCACCACCCGAAATGCACCCACATCTACTTGCTCCTCACCCACTGTGATCACTCACCCCCCCATGAGAGGACTTTCTGCCTCTCTCTTTTTCTCCCTCTCTCCACCCGATTCACTCGAAGTCAGAATCAAAATAAATGCATTATTAAAGTGTGTATATGTTATCATATCCTACCCTGAGATTCATTTTGTAAGACCAGAAGATATCAGATCAGAATTAGGCCACTCGGTCTATCAAGTCAGCTGATTTAGTATACCCCTCAGCCCCACTCTCCTGCCTTCTCCCTGTATCACTTCATGCCGGACTAACCAAGAACCTATCAAACTCTGCCTTAAATATGTTCAATGAGTTGGCCTGTGGCAATGAATTCCACAGATTCACCATCTTCTGGCTAGAAAAATTCCTTCTCATCACTATTCTGAAGGGACGTTCCTCTTTTCCGAGGATTTCTAACCTGGGGTCTGTGGACCTCTTACTTAATGATATTGGACTACAGTATAATAAAGTGTAACATCCTGGGAAAGGTTTCACTGCTAATGTAATGGTTTTTCTGCAGTAGCAGTGTTTGGGTTATGGCTAGAGATAACGGGGGCTTTGGAATGTGCACTGTCCAATGAAGGGAGTGTTTTTTCTCATTGTGTGCCTGACACTAAGGTGATCTGGGTCTTCTGTTCAGTGGAAGATGGGGAGAGAAGATGCCTGAAAGGAGAGGTCGTAGACACCAGAAAGCAGTAGACTTGGAGTGGGGCTGGGAGTCGATGAAGCCCGGGGAAACTGATGGAGGACCAGCGGAAGGGAAACCATGAGCTCCAACTTGTGCGTGTTAGAATTGTTCATTAAAATGGGCGCTTTTCTTTTTGTTTAACTTTACTAACCCTTTAGTCAAATTAAGAATTATAAAGCTAAATCGTTTAATGGCATATGGTGTACTGTGTGTTATTTCATGGTACTGATTTGTAACAGGGGAACACATCACACAGCATCCACACAGACAGGAGGTTTTGCACCTCAATCTCACACGTTTGGTGGGGCCAGAGATTGTCTTCCCTAGACTTACACCGTCGACAGAACCGGAGGGTTATAAAAGGTTGAGAACCCCTGCTCTATCATGAGGCTGTTTCTTCTGGTTCTAAACCCTCCCACTATAAGAACCATCTTCTCCACATCCACTCCGTCTGGGCCTTTCAATATTCAATGTTTCAGTGAGACTTCTTCTCCCCCACCTCCCTCCATTCTTCTAAACTCTAACGAGTACAGGCCCAAAGCCATCAAATGCTCCTCATATGTTAACCGTTTCATTCCTGGAGTCATCCTCTGGAAACCTCTCCAGAGCCAACACACCTTTCCTTAGATAAGGGGCTCAAAACTGCTCACAAACTATACACAATGCTTTTCATCTAGGCATTTACAGGAAAATACAGAAATACAGTAGAATTTTATGAAAAACTACACATAAACAAAGACAGACAAAACAGTGTGTTAAAGACAAAATGTACAAATAAATAAATAATACCGAGAACATGAATTATAGAGTCATTGAAAGTGAATCAATCGGTCATGGAATTCAGAGTTAGGAGAATGAAGTTGCTCACATCAGTTCAGGAGCATGATGATTGAGGGGTAATAGCTGTTCCTGGACCTGGTGTTGTGGGTTCTAATGCCCCTCCACCACCTTCCTGATGAGAAGAGAACACGGCCTAGATGGTGGGCATCTTTGATGATGGATGCTGCTTTCTTGTGGCAGCACTCCATGTAAATGTGTTCAGTGGTGGCAGAGGGAGGGCTTTGCCTGTGATGGATTTGATTATATCCACCACTTTTTGTAGAATTTTCCATTTCTGGGCAGTGTTATTTCTATACCTGTACTGTGCATCTATAGAGGTCTGTCAGAGCTTTAGATGACATACCAAATCTACACAAACTTCTAAGAAAGTAGAGGTGCTGTTGTGGCTTCTTTGCAATAACACTTATGCGCTGGTCCCAGGACAGATCTAAATAATAATGTCAAGGAATTGAAAGTTACTGACCCTCTCCACCCTGATCCTGTAATGAGGACTAGCTCATGGACCTCTGGTTTCTTTCTATAGTCAATGATCAGTTCTTCTCCATCCATTGTGGTCAATGTCCTTATGAGAGTAGAGGACTCTCTTCTCCCTCCCCCAACACCCTCCAGAACAATCTCTCCTGTGAGAACTCTATCTCTCTGGCTCAAACCCCATGTGGGTTTTGTGGATCCATTCCAGGCAGGACGAGAGTTATACCCTCAATCCATACCCCCAGATCAGGTCCATGTGAGCAGGAGGTATGAGAGCCGGCTACACCTCAGTTATATGAGTTCTCAAGTCTGGAGTTCATTGCCAAGTCCACAGCGGGGTTGGGGTCGATACCAAAGTCTGGAGCCCGAAGGTCAATTGGGAGTCCAGAGGTCAAAGCCCGGGGTCTGAGAGTTCACAGGGGAAGTTGGAGGCCTGCTGTCTGCAAGCCCTTTGGAGGCCGGAGGCCCAGCAGCATGTCCTTGGGTTGGAAGAAGCATGTCCTTGGGTGTGTATGTGTTGGGGGAGTTGTTGTTTGCCGTGTTGTTTTCTTGCTTGTCATGTTCTGTCTGTGGTGTTCTGTTGTTGTTACTTGTGCTGTTCTGCCAAACATTGTAGACATGCTGCACTGGTGCTGGAATGTGCAGGCTGCCCGGCACATCTTTAAACAACCCAGTTGCTGCATTTCACTCAACACACATCAAAGTTGCTGGTGAACGCAGCAGGCCAGGCAGCATCTGTAGGAAGAGGTGCAGTCGACGTTTCAGGCCGAGACCCTTCGTCAGGACTAAGGGTCTCGGCCTGAAACGTCGACTGCAGATGCTGCCTGGCCTGCTGCGTTCTCTTCTTACAGATGCTGCCTGGCCTGCTGCGTTCACCAGCAACTTTGATGTGTGTTGCTTGAATTTCCAGCATCTGCAGAATTCCTGTTGTTTGCTGCATTTCACTGTCTGTTTTGATGTACATGTGATGAACTTAAAATTCCTGGGTGTTACCTGTCCTGGGCCCAACACGTAAGTGCAGCTGCTTTGACAAACATCTATAGATGTGCAGTGAGAGTATATTGACCAGTTGCATCACAGCCTGGTAGGGAAATACTAATGCCTTTGAATGGAAAATCCCAAAACAACTAGTCAATTTAGCCCAGTCCATCACAGGTAAAGCCCTCCCCACCATTAAGCATATCTACATGGAGAGTTGCAGGAAAGCAGCATCCATCATCAGGGACCCCCACCATCCAAGACCTGCTCTCTTCTCGCTGCTGC
Source organism: Mobula birostris (assembly GCF_030028105.1). Lineage (NCBI taxonomy): Eukaryota > Metazoa > Chordata > Chondrichthyes > Myliobatiformes > Myliobatidae > Mobula > Mobula birostris. The sequence goes on along the minus strand of NC_092381.1, from coordinate 111,693,922 downwards.
CATCAGAAGCCTCAAGACTCACATCACCATGTTCAGGAACAATTACTACCCCTCAATCATCAGACTTTTGAACAAAAGGAGAGAAATTCACTCATCTTCACTTGTCTCATCATTGTAAAGTTCACCCAACCAATGGACTCACTCTCAAGGGCTCCTCATGTCACATTCACGATACTTATTGCTATTTATTTATACTTGCATCTGCAGTTTGTTGTCTTCTGTACTCTGATTGAAAGCCCTAGATGGGTGGTCTTTCATTGATTATGTTATGGCTACTCTTCTATAGATTCATTGAGGATGCCCACAAGAATATGAATGTCAGGGTTGTACATGGTGACATGTATGTACTTTGATATAAAATTTACTTTGAACCTTGAACCTTGATTACTAAATGAATCTAAGTCTGAATGTGAAGGTACTTGGTTGAATCTGCTCCAGATTTGAGGAGGTTTTCAACCCTACTGAATGAGCTCATTTCATATCCTGAGCCCACAGTGAAGGACGGACACTATGCAAGAAGAAAGTGCTCCTTGTTGCAGTGGCCTGCTTTGGTTGCAGTCAATCACTTCAACACCCCCAGATGCCGTTCAGCCAGATATCTTCCAAAGAAAACAAATAAATAAAATGCAAGTCACGTGGAGGAGAAGTTGTTTGATGTGTGACTATTTGCAGACATGTAATCAACCAAATCAACTATAAACTGAACAGACTGAAGCACTCATTATCGAATTCACATCTGGAATCCAAATGTGCATTTTGTTCAACGTGATCAAGAAGAGAGATAAGCATTCCCTAGTAAAATTATATCAAGTTTATTTTTATATAGTGTGTGGAATTGTAAAAACATCTCAAAATATAAGACATTCCTTTCAACTCCAAAGACTCTGAGTTCAAAGATGTTTGAACTAGAGAAGGCACATGGTAGTGTAGAACTAAGATTTTATGATTTAAAGATTAACTCTATTTGTCACATGTACCTCAATGACCAATAGTCTACGGATATGCAGGTGCTGGCATGCTCTTGGCGCCAACAACTCATGAACCCTAACCATGGGATTCTGTGGAGAGTTGGTGCTGTAAAACACTGTGCTAACCATTTGCTACTGGGCCTCCCCTTTATGCCACCTCCCCACCCCCCTACGCTACTGTCGCTGGCTGTAAGGAGTTTGTATGTTCTCCCCATGAATGCGTGAGTTTCCTCCGAGTGTTCCAGTTTGCTTCCACAGTCCAAAGACATACTGATTGGTAGGTTAACTGGTCATTGTTAATTGCCCCATGATTAGTCTAGGTTTAAATCAGCTGCATCTCAATAATAAAAAAAAATTTCTGTAAATAAATCTGCAAAATAAAAATAAATAGACTTGGCGATTGTTACTTTAAAACTACTAGAAACCCACCTTTCTCATTCTAGAGTGGTTGACCCTTAATTACTGAGATGATCCTGATACAGATTCAAGGCAATCTGTATGAGTAAGAAATGTTGGTACTATCAGCAATATTCTCTCCCACTGAGCAGATAATGATCTACTCCTCTAATCTCTTTTTGCACTAACTGGACAGTAAGCAACTGCAATCAATTGAGAGAAATCCCCTGGGTCCCCTCCTCCTTCCCTTTCTCCTACAGTACACTCTCGTCTCTGATCAGATTCCTTCCTCTGCAACCCTTTACCTTTCCCACCCTTTTGGCTTTACCTATCACTTTCTATCTGCTTCCTCTCTCCCCACCTTTTTATCCCAGCGTCTTCTCCCTTCCTTCTCAGTCCTGATGAAGGGTCTCGGCCTGAATCGTCGACTCTCTACTCTTTTCATAAATGCTATATGACCGCTCAGTTCCTCCAGCATTGTGTGTATGTGGCTTTGGATTTCCAGTATCTGCAGGATTTCCCGTGTTAGTGAAATGAGTCATTTGCTTCAATGAGCAATAGTCCAAGGATGTGCAAGTGTCACCATGCTTCTGGCACCACATAGCTTTCCCACAACTCATCAATCCTAACCATGGGATTATTTGGAATGTGGGAAGAAACCAGAGCACCCAGAAGAAACCCACACGGTCACAGAGAGAACGTACAAATTCTTTATAGACAATGGCTGGAATTGTGTTAACTGCTTTGCTATTGAGTCACCCCTTTACACAACCACTCAGACCCTCTATGCTACTACTGGCTGTAAGACTTAACCCTTCACTTCATTGTCTGCTACCTTGGCCCTTAAGGAGAACTACTATACATGCTGGGTGGCAGGGTGGAGATACGTCTCTACCAAAGGAGGTGTAAGGTGCTCCCTCCCTCCACTAACCTGCAGGTTAAGGTGTAGCACCTGCTTAGCCCCACTCACCCCCGATCATGCTCACGTGAAGCCATGGGCAGTATGGTCGTATGAGCAGCCGGTGCATATCACAAGACATGGTTATGTGACCACTGACACCAGGCAGACAGTCTCTGAAGAGTATTGATAATGGCCGGGGTTGCCCATCTTGTAAAGACACTGTCCAGAAGAAGTGGGCAGTGAGTACAGATCCAAAGCTGCCAACCCCCTTCATTCTCAGAATCATTCTCGTGTACCTCCTCTGGACACTCTCCAATGCCAAACCGCTTTTACAGAAAAATTTGCCAAGAACAGTCCATATGATCCTAAGACATAGGAGCAGAATCACGCCACTCAGCCCATCCAGTCTGCTCCACCATTCCATCATGGCTGATCCCAGATCCCACTCAACCCCATAGACCTGCCTTCTCACCATATCTTTTGATCCCTAACTGATGAAGAAACGACCAACTTCTGCCTTAAATATACACACGGACTTGGCTTCCACCGCACTCTGTGGCAGAGTATTCCACAGATTCACTACTCTCTGACTAAAAAAAAACCTTCCTTACGTCTGTTCTAAAGGCTCGCCCCCTCAATTTTGAGGCTGTGCCCTCTAGTTCTGGATACTCCCACCTCACAAAACATCCTCTCCACATCCACCCTATCTAGTCCTTTTCACACAAGATACTCTGCAGATGCTGGGGTCAAAGCAACACTAACAACACACTGGAGGAACTCAACAGGTCGGGCAGCATCCGTGGAAATGATCAGACAACATTTCGGGCTGGAACCCTTCGTCAGGACTGAAGAGGGAGGGGGCAGAGGCCCTATAAAGAAGGTGGGGGGAGGGTGGGAAGGAGAAAGCTGGTAGGTTCCAGGTGAAAAACCGGTAAGGGGAAAGATAAAGGGGTGGGGGAGGGGAAGCAGGGAGGTGATAGGCAGGAAAGGTGAAGAAGGAATAGGGGAAAACACAATGGGTAGTAGAAGGAGGCGGAATTCTCCAACTTCTGGCAATTCCCTCCCCCTCCCTTCCCCTATCCCTATTTCACTCTGCCCCTGCCCCCAGCTGCCTGTCACCCCCCTCATGGTTCCGCCTCCTTCTACTATCCATTGTGTTTTCTCCTATTCCTTCTTCACCTTTCCTGCCTATCCCCTCCCTCCCTCCCCTCCCCCACCCCTTTATCTTTCCCCTTACTGGTTTTTCACCTGGAACCTACCAGCCTTCTCCTTCCCACCCTCCCCCCACCTTCTTTATAGGGCCCCTGCCCCTTCCCTCTTCAGTCCTGACGAAGGGTTCCAGCCCGAAACGTTCCTCCAGCGTGTTGTGAGTGTTGCCTAGTCCTTTTGACATTCAGTAGATTTCAAAGAGATCCTCCCACATTCTTCTAAATTCCAGTGCGTACAGGCCCAAAGCTGTCAAATGCTCCTCATATGTTAACCCCTTCATTCTCAGAATCATCCTCATGAACCTCTTCTGGACTCTCTCCAATGACTATACATCCTTTCTGATATATGGTGTCCAAAACAGTTGACAATACTCTAAGTGCAGCCTGACTAGTGTCTTATGAAAGCTCAGCATTATCTCCCTGCTTTTATATTCTATTCCCCATGAAATAAATGCCAGCACTGCATTTGCCTTCTTTACCACAGACTCACCTGTAAATTAGCCTTCTGGGAGTCTTGCATGAGGACTCCTAAGTCCCTCTGCACCTCTGATGTTTGAACCTACTCCCCATTTAGATAATAGTCCACATTATTGTTGCTTTTACCAAAATGCATTATCATACACTTCCTAACACTTTATTCCATCTGATATTTTTTTGCTCATTCTTCTGATATGTCTAAGTCCTGATGCAATCGCATTGCTTCCTCAGCACTAACTACCCCTCCTCCTATGTTCGTATCATCTGCAAACTTTGCCACAAAACCATTAATTCCATTATCCAAATCATTGACAAACAATGTGAAAAGCAGCGGTCCCAATACTGTCCCCTGAGGAACACCACTAGTCACTGGCAGTGAACCGGAAAAGGCTCCTTTTATTCCTACTCTATCCATGCCAGTATCTTTCCTGTAACGCTATAGGACTTTATGTTGTTAAGTAGCCTCATATCTGGTACCTTATCAAATGTCTTCTGAAAATCCAAGTAAATGACATCCACTGACTCTCCTTCATCGACCCTGCTTGTTACTTTCTCAAAGAACTCTAACAGATTTGTCAGTCAAAATTTCCCTTTCCAGAAAACTCTTTCTAAAGCTGTAATTCCATCTCTTACCAACAGAGCCACACCACCACCTATGCCTTCCTGCCTGTCCTTTCGATACAAGGTATATCCTTTGATGTTAAGCTCCCAACTATGGCCTTCTTTCAACCATAACTCAATGATGCCCACAAAATCATACCAACCAATCTCTTAATTGTGCCAGGAGTTTGTCCAACTTATCCCGAATGCTACACACATTTAAATACAGCACCTTCAGTCCTGCAATGTTTGCCCTTTTGAATTTTGCCTCTGTGGTACAAATTAATTCTTTGTCTGCATTTGTACCCAGTCATTGGCTTGTCCTTCCTTACATTCATATTACACCCATCATCTACTTGTAAACCTGCTGGCTCATCCTCAGCTCTATCATCCTGATTCCCACCCCCCCTGCCATATTAGCTTAAGCCACTCCCAACAGCTCTAGTAAATCTGCCCACAAGAATATTGGTCCCCCTTGGATTCGAGCGCATTCTGTCCCTTTTGTACCTGCCCCATAAGAGGTTCCAATAATCCAGACATCTGAATCCCTGCCCCCTGCTCCAATTCTTCAGCCACACATTTATCTGCCACCTCATTCTATTCCTCCTCACTGTTGCATGGTACAAACAGCAATCTGAGATTACTACCCTTGAGCGCCTGCTTCTCAGCTTCCTTCCTAACTCCCTTTATTCTTTTTTTCAGGACCTCCTCTCTTCTCTTTCCTATATCAGTGGTACCAATATGTACCATGGCTTCTGGCTGCTTATCCTCCCTTTTCAGGATATTGTGGATGCTTCCAGATATATCTCAGACCCTGCACCTCAGGGACAAACTACCATCCGTGTTTCCTTTTTGAGTCCACAGAATCGACTATCCTTCCCCCTGACTATAGAGTCCCCTATAGCTGCTGCCACAGTTCCCTACGCTTCTCAGCCACAGGGCCAGACTCAGTGCCAGAGGCATGGCTGCTGTTGCTTCCCCCAAGTAAGTCATCCCTGCCAAAAGTACTCAAAATGGAATACTAATTGTTGAGGGGGACAGCCACAGGGGTGCTCTCCACTATCTGACGTTCCCTGTTCCCTCTCCTGACAGTCACCCATTTATCTTTCTCCTGTAGGCTTGGGGTGACTACCTCCCTGTAATATCTGTCTATCGTTTCTTCACTTTCCCTAACAAGCCGAAGGTCATTGAGCCCAGCTCCACTTCCAGTTCCTGTACTGTAATGATCTACGCTCTATGTTCTCTATGTTCTATTTTACTGGTAGGACTACATTTGAAGACCATCAGAACTGCAGCTGCCGAAACTGGAGTTTGTTGGATCATAGAAAGACTTGCATTTAACCTACTGCATATTCTTCCAAAATGTGTGTCAATTGGTTGTTGTGATGTGTCTAGTGTGGTAGTGTAGTGGGTAGTGCTTGTTGTTCTCGCTCTCAGCTTTCACGGCTGGCTTCCAGTCTTGTGAAAAGGACAGCTAAGTGTGTAAGTCTCAACCTGCCAGTACACAGTCTCTCGGGGGGGGGGGGGGCTACTGGTTAGGATTGAAGTAAGCTGCAGAGAGTTGTAAAATTAGTCAGTTCCATCATTATGGACCTCCACCACCAATAACATGTCTTTTTCTCATTGCTACCATCAGGAGCCTAAAGGCACACACTGAATATTTCAGGAACAGCTCCTTCCCCTCTGCCATCGAATTTCTGAATGGACACTACCTCACTACTTCATATTTCTATTTTTGTACCACTTACTTAATTTAACAATTTAATATATATATTTACTGTAATTCACGTTTTTTCCTCTATTATTATGTATTGCATTATACAGCTGCCACAAAGACAACAAATTTCACAACATATGCTGGTAATATTAAACCTGACTCTGATTCTAATTTTCCATCCAAAAACACCCCAGTTGATTTCAAAGTCAAAAGTGGTTTCTTCTGAATGCAAAACAGCTTAGCTTCAACCTGCTGAATTTGGAACACGTTCCACGGCCATTCAGAACAAGTTTGTGCTGTCAAATGGGGCTATAAATGGGCCACTTTGATGCACTTGAACAGGAGTTGGTGGCTTTTGAAGCGGTGCCGATTGAGAAAATTTTGTCAATTGTGCTTCATTTCCTCTCCTCCCCTTCAGTTTCGGCAAGACAAAACTAGCCCCATTACAGCGTGCCACACAAAAAGTTGAAAAGGCAGCTTTGTGTCCCAAGCAGTATTAGAAGAGAAATGAGACACAATGGAATGGATTTAAAAAAATCCCAAATCATCTGGCATTCATTGGTCACGTCTGGGTACAAAGCCCTTTAAGCAATGAGCACACACTACATGCCACTCTGAACTTTTCAGTAAGTTCAGAGGACAAAGCTTCAAGCTAGAAAACATCTTCAAATACAAAAGAAGTGAATAAATCTCTCCAGCCTCAGTTAAACACCTGAGCATCATCCACATCATGATCAATTGAAAGGCCAGGCTGCAGATTTACAACATGACTTTAAACAGGAACAGGATCCCTTGATCCCATTCCACTGTTGCAATTTCTCCTCCTCTTTTCGTATCCTTTCATTTCTTGTTCATGCAACAATCCATCAATCTGATTTGAGCATTCACAGCACGGACAGAGAACTTGCAACATTCTCAGTGAGTGAAAAGGTGTCTCATCTAAACGACCAACTCCTTTATCTGTAACCCTTGTTTCTGGTAACAAGAATCTTGCTTGAGCACACCAAATAGACTTACAGATCATTGCAGCACAGCAAAAGACCCTTTGGTCCATCTAGTCCCTGCTGAATTGGGAGTTTAAGGAGAATTGGTACGTCACGAAAAGCACTCACAAGCTTCTACAGATGTTCCGTGGACAGCACTCTAACTGGCTGCATTGCAGTTCGCCATGGCAGGGCGGGGGAGGCGGGAGGCTACTGCACAGCATCGAAATAAGCATCAGAGAGTTATGACCTTAGTCAGCTCCATCATGGACACTAGACTCGTTCATAGTATCCAGGGCATCTTCAAGGACCGATGCCTCAGAAAGGAGGCATCCATTATTGAGGACCCCACCACCCAGGACGTGCCCTCTTCTCATCGCTACCATCAGGGAGGAGGTACAGGAAACTGAAGACACACACTCAATGATTCAGGAACAGCTTCTTCCCCTCTGCTATCCGATTTCTCAATGGACATTGAACCATGAACACTATGTCACTACTTTTTAAAAATTCTAATTTTTGAACTAATTTAATTGAACTATTTAATATACATATATTCACTGTAATTTACAGTTGTTTTTCTCTGTTATTACGTATTATATTGTATTGTACTGCTGTTGCAAAGACAACAAATTCCACGACATAGGCCTGTGATATTAAACCTGATTTTGACTTATCCAAATTTCTCTGAAATGTTGAAATCGAACCCCCATCCACTACTCTTGCTGGCAGCTCGTTCCGCATTCTCACCACCCTTGACTCTTGGTATCTAACCCGTCAATCCTTTGCAAAATCGTACACATTTCAATACAATCCCTCTTACTCTCCTAATCCCTACTGAATGGAGACTAGTTCTATTTCTTTGTTAGAAGCATTGAATTTGCCAAAATTTCAATACTGAAATCCAGAAATTTGACCTACTGGTAATATGACACCTACTGTGATCTTAAAACCATTTTAAATACCTTACAATTCAAAGATTCAATGGCTCACTTTAATATCAGAGAATGTATACAGTATACAACCTGAAATTCTTACTCTTCACAGATATCCACCAAAAGAAAACCCACAAGAAATGAATGACAGAAAAATATGAGGCCCTCTCCCCCAATGTACAAGCATCCCCTCTCCACCCCCACTTTGCAATCAAGTCCTCAGAGACTATGATCTAGAATCCATCGAAAAACACAGTCCGTCCTAACACTTTGACATCTCAGACAGGCTTTCTCTCTCACTGACGAGGGAGAGAGATATCGCTCCTGCAACAAACCCCTTCCCTCTCCCTCCTGCTACAATCCGCCCCTCCTGCGGCACTTATTCAAGTTCCCCTGACTTGAGGACCAAAAGGAGGGAGAGGAAGGGAACAGGAGGAGCAGAAGGAGGAGGGGGGAGGAGAGGGGAAAAGGAGGGGACAGGGAGGGAGAGGGGGAGGGAGGGAGAGGGGGAAGGAGGAGAGGGGGAAGGGAGGGGGAGGGGGAGGGAGGGGAGAGGGTGGGGAGAGGAGAGGGAGGAGGAGGAGGGGGAAGATAGGGAGGAGGAGAGGAGGGGGTGAGAGGGAGGGGAAAGGGGAGGGAGGGAGAGGAAGGGGAGGGGGAAGATGGGGAGGAGGAGAGGGGAAGGGGGTGAAAGGGAGGGGAAAGTGGAGGGAGGGAGGGGGAGGGAGGGGGAGGGGAGGGGGAAGATGGGGAGGAGGGGAGGGGGAAGATGGGGAGGAGGAGAGGGGAAGGGGAGGAGGAGAGGGGAAGGGGAGGAGGGGGGAGAGGGAGAGGGAGAGAGAGATAGACTTCTTTTGGTAGCAGCATACACTGCTGTCTCGATGTTTCAATCTCTGGTAATGTTTTAGGTGGTGACATCGACGAGGAATTGGGTCATCCACAGGGCCGCACCCCTAAGATATTAAATATCTTAATTTGAAAATAGCAATATGCTGTCAACAGAGCCTAAACCCAGCTCTCTCTTATAAACGTTCTAATCAGGGGTAGCAAGGTAGTAGGTGCCGGAAATCCAAAGCATACAAACACACACAAGACTGAGCAGGCCAGGCAGCATCTATGGAAAAGAGTAAACTGTTGACGTTTTGTGCTGAGACCTTTCATCAGGAGTGAGATAGTGTTTATGAGTTCAATGTCCATTTAGAAATTGAATGGCAGAGGGGAAGAAGGTGTTCCTGAATCACTGAGTGTGCGACTTCAGGCTTCTGTACCTCCTTCCCAACGATAACAATGAGAAGAGGGACAATCGCTTTAGAGCTCCAGTAATCACCGAGTGGGGTTTGATTCCTGCTGTAGGTAAGGAGTTTTGACATTTTCCCTGTGGGTTTCCTCTGGGTGCTCTGGTATCCTCCCACAGTCCAGAGTTGTACAGGTTAGGGTTGGTAAGTTTGTAGGCATGCTCCGTTGGTGCTGGAAGCGTGGCGACACTTGCTGCCCCAGCAAATCCTCAGGCTGCGCTGGTTGTTGGCGCATTTCACTCTATGTTTTGAAGCACATGTGACAAATAAAGCTAATCTTTTAAAGCTAATCTTTAATTGGCTTGTTCGCAGTAAAGGTTATACCTGGCAAACACTCTTCATCATCTGAAAGTCAAAAACAAATTTACTCCCATTTCCCGATTCCAAACAGTATCTGTGCTAAACTTTCCATTGACTTTATTCATCTCAGTCGAAGAGGGGTACCTAACAGACTGCCACTCCTAGCATGGTATCGGACTCAACAGGATGAGAAGCTTGCTGGGGTGGGTAAGCTTTTGAAAGCAGCCACACTTCCACACACAGGCGGGAAGGAGACCGGTCACGTGATTGATTGTGTAATCCTGGCGTTATGCACTGCATAATAATCCCAGGGATAGGCATCATTTCCCAACCTTCAAGTTCCGGGAAATTGTGGCTGCACCCCAGCAGTGCAGGTTTACATAAGAGTTGAGCCTTGTCTCTAAACCTGAAGGATGAGTTTGGGTTGTTTGTATAATCTCCTTCAGGTTTTGACATTAATTTGCAAGGATTACAACGTGCTCTCTACTTTAGAGTGAAGAAAGTAGCTCTTAGCCACATCAAGATCGAAGTGAAGATATGCTTCCTCGTTGTGGTCGAGGGCAGGGTCAGGATGCTTGACAATGACTCCCCTCTGTAAGCATCCGAGAATTCACAGGGGAATCATCAAGCCCACAGGCAGAAGTGACTCAAGCAGTTGTTACATGAAGTTAGTCTAAATTTATTCTAATTAAAGCCATATGGGTTCGGGATTGTAAACCCATCAACTGAGGTGTCTCAAGAAATGGATGCAGCTCCTGGCATCTCCCTTGCCATTCGATGGAAACATTGAGACAGCGCGTGCGGCTGTCGGAGGCCTCCGTATCTCGGCAATCACGCTCTCTCTCTCTCTTTCTCAATGGTGAGACAGAGTTTGCTGATTCTCAACTCAGGGGAACTCGAAATAAGCAAAGCTGCAGACTGTAACATTGAAACAGCGAGCTGTTTGATGGCCTCCCCTCTTGCCGTGGCAGGAGCGATATCTCTGTCTCCCTCTCGAGGGACAGAGAGAGACTGACTGAGATGTTGAAGTGTTGGGAGGGACCGTTTTTTTTGATTGACTCTAGATCAAGGTCTCTTTGGGGACTTTGCTACTACTTGCATGGTGGACGGTGGTGGGGTGTGATACTTTCAGCTGCTTGTGCGTGGGAGGGGAAGGGGGTCTTTGGGGTTCTAATCTTTTTTCTGTCATTCATTCTTTGGGGTTTTTTCTCTCTGTTTCATGGATGTCTGTGAAGAGTAAAGATTTCAGGTTGTATACTGTATATATCCTTGGACATTAAATTGAATCATTGAATCATTCAATAAAAACACGACAGATTGTTTCCTTCAGGCCCTGGTGACGTGGTTGATTGTCCTGCTGCTGTGTAACCCCTAGAACATATTTTCAATTCTGACCCCAGCCTCTGTTTCTGTGTACCTTTTTATGCTGGCATCTTCCCCTTCCTTCTCAGTCATGAAGAAGGGTCTCAGCCCAAAACGTCAGCTGTTTATTCATTTCTATGGACGCTGCTCAACCTGCTGAGTTCCTCCAGCATTTTGCAACTACTGTTAACGTGGAGTTCGCATGTTGAAGATTGGAAGAATATTAGGTTTATTTGTCTCGTGTATTTTGGAAATTACAGTGAAATGCATCATTTGTGTCAAATCAAATCAGTGAGGATTATGCTAGGCAGCCCGCGAGTGTTGCCACACTTCCAGAGCCAGCATAGCTTGCCCACAAGTTACTAACCCTAACTGGTACATCTTTGGAATGTGGGAGGAAACTGAAGCACCCAGAAGAAACACACGCGGCCGCAGGGAGAACATACAATCTCATTACAGATGGAGGCGGGAACTGAATCCCGATTAGTGATCGCTGGGGTTATAAAGCATATGCGCTAACTGTGCTGCACATGTTCTGTGAGTACCAATACTAAGGCAATGATCAGATGGAGACTATGTCGACTGACTGAAGAGCCTTGCACTCAAAGATATGGTATATAAGTCCCTGATGAAGCCCAAAGCATCGACGGCTTATTCCCCTCCATAGACGCTGCCTAACCATCAGCATTTTGTATGTGTTACTCTGGACTTCCAGCACCTGCACAATCTCTTGAGTTTATGGTCTAAAAATTAGATCCTTGCCTTTCAGAAGCAAAGCTTAGCAAAGCTTCTATACAAAGGTGGGTGAAGTTTTGATCTCTCCAATAGAGACAATTAACATTCAATTCAATTCAAGTTTACTTGTCATTCAACCATACATGAACACCCATGAATACAAAAGCAAAATAGGGTACAGGACCTCCTGTAGAGACTGCAACAAGAACTATGTCGGGCAGACAGGATGTAAGCTCTAAACTCGTTTACGGGAACACAAACTGGTGGTATGGAGACATGATCCACTGTCGCTGATCTCAGTACATGAAGACCGAGAAAGACATGACTTTAACGGTACACTGCAGAGTTTCTGGTGCAGGCAAACACGAAGCAAGCAGGAGAACCTTTAGAAGTGTGGTTCTCTTCTTATAATTCTGTAAACAAACCTATCAAGATAGACACCAAATACAAACCCTTAAGAGCCAAAGAAACATGAGCCAATAGAATTCAAAGGTTATCTGATAGGGTAGCCAATCAGGACCGAGGCAAGCGAAAGAGGGCCTATATAAAGGTGAGTACTCCCATACAGAAACACCAGTTACTGTGCACTGAGGTTGTCACCTCGACTGGTGATGAAATGTCTGCAGCTAGTTGCCAAGCCCAGCGAGCACCACAACATCAAACCCATGAATACAACCAAACAGCATTACTCTGGGGCCAAGGTGCAAAACACTGTACCAACAGTCACACACAGCACAAGGTACATATAACACATATAAAATACCAGTAAAACACAGTCACACACAAAAAAAATTATGGTCCACTGCACCGGATCCAGCTTGGACGGTATGCTACACCACCCCCCCAGCAGTCCTGTGGAGCACACTGACTCTGACGCCTCTCTCCTGGGCTGCTGCAAACAGAAGACACCATGGTCTGAAGTCGAGTCCTTGCTATGACTGAGGCTACACAGATCCCCCCGACTACCTCTGCATCTGCCAATAAACCAATGAATTAGACTTGCAAAATTCTGCATCAACAATGTCCAGCAGGGTCTTGCGATCACAAGAAAAGTGGCTAAGGCAAGCACCTGCCGTTACGACTGCACACCTCCTTCATGCAGCAACTCCTCTGACACCTCTCTGTCTCAGGCAGCAGCACGATATACACCAAGCCCAGCTCCTTTAACTTCTCTGCCAACAAGCACCCCACTGACAGGGTAGGCCTGCAGCACTTCCAAGCTTTCAATGTCCTCCCGGGTCTTGCGATCATAAGTTTACAGGAGCCAATACCAGCTCTGGTTGCCCTGAGTGCACCGCCATCTTACCAGAAATACTGAGTTACTTGTAAATGTCATGTATTTTTTTACATAAACATTTTATTAACTAATGGTAAATGGAATCAGTTCACAGAGCTGACACAAACTCACGAAATAGTTCCTATCAAATGACTTAAGTGGTTCAATTTAATATCATATACAACCTAAAACTCTTCAAAGACATTCACAAAATAAGAAATCCCAGGGAATGAATGCTAGAAACGTCCTCCCCCTCCCATCACACAAACAGCAGTAGAAGCATCAACCCTCCCCCTGCCCCTTCCTCCACTCACGCCCCCCCACCCCCCCAAACCATGCATGCAATAGTAGAAGCGACCTTCAAAGAGCCTTCAAAAACTACAGTCCACAACCCAAGTCACTCTCCTACCACAACGAGAGTGGAGACAGGTGACTCGCTATTTCCATGTTACAATCTCAAAGTCAAAGATCCAAACAGTGCCTTTCCTCTTCCTTCATTGTTTTGACTTCAACAGCAGTAAGGTAATGTTGCCACTCTATAAAACCCTGGTTAGACCACACTTGTAATATTGCGTTCAGTTCTGTTTGCTCCATTATAGAAAGAATGTGGAAGCTTTAGAGAGGCTGTAGAGAAGATTTACCAGGATGCTGTCTGGATTAGAGAGCACTTCTTATCAGGATAGCCTGAGCGAACTAGGGCTTTTCTCTTTGGAGTGAAGGAGAAGAGAGATGACTTGATAGAGATGTACAAGATGTTACAAGGTATAGGTACAGTTGAGTGGACAGCCAGAGATCTTTTCTCGGGGTGGAAATGGCAAAATAAAGAGGACATAATTTTAAGGTGTTTGGAAGAGATTACAGGGGGGAGGTCAGAGGTAAGTTTTTTTTTACACATAGGGTGGTGGGTAAATGGAATGTACAAACAGGAGCCATGGTAGAGGCAGATACATTGGGGCAGAGGGTGGTGAATCTGTGGAATTTGTTGCCACGGGCGGCAGTGGAGGTGGAGTCATTGGGTGTATTTAAGGCAGAGATTGATAGGTATCTGAGTAGCCAGGGCATCAAGGGTTACGGTGAGAAGGCGAGGGAGTGGGACTAAATAGGAGAATGGATCCGCTCATGATAAAATGGCGGAGCAGACTCGATGGGCCGAATGGCCGACTTCTGCTTCTTTGTCTTATGGTCTTATGGACATTCAAGAAACTCTTAAGATAGGCTCATGGAGGATAGAAAAATGGAGGGCTATGTGGGAGGGAAGGGTTAGATTGATCTTAGAGTAGATTAAAGGGTCAGCAAGGTAGCGATTAGTTAGCACAACACTTTACAGTACTGGCAACCCGGCGTCAATTCCTGCTGCTGCCTGTAAGGAGTTTGTACGTTCTCTCCGTGACTGTGTGGGTTTCCTCTGGGTGCTCCAGTTTCCTCCCACAGTCCAAAGACATACTGGTAGGTAGGTTAATTGCACATTGTAAATTGTCCCGTGATTAGGCAGCTTGCTGGGCGGTGTGGCTCGAAGGGCCAGAAGGGCCTATTCCCTGTTGTATCCCAATAAACAAATACAGTGGCATGCAAAAGTTTGGGCACCCATGGTCAAGATTTCTGTTACTGTGAATAGCTAAGCGAGTAAAAGATGACCTGATTTCCAGAAGGCATAAAGTTAAAGATGACACATTTCTTTACTATTTTAAGCAAAATTACTTTTTTATTTCCATCTTTTACAGTTTCAAAATAACAAAAAAGGAAAAGGGCCCAAGCAAAAGTTTGTGCACCCTGCATGGTCAGTACTCAGCAACACCAGCTTTGGCAAGTATCACCGCTTGTAAATGCTTTTTGTAGCCAGCTAAGAGTCTTTCAATTCTTGTCTGGGGGATTTTTGCCCATTCTTCCTTGCAAAAGGCTTCTAGTTCTGTGAGATTCTTGGGCTGTCTTGCATGCACTGCTCTTCTGAGGTCTATCCACAGATTTTCAATGATGTTTAGGTCGGGGGACTGTGAGGGCCATGGCAAAACCCTCAGCTTGCGCCTCTCTTAAGGTAGTCCATTGTGGATTTTGAGGTGTGTTTAGGATCATTATCCTGTTGTAGAAGCCATCCTCTTTTCATTTTCAGCTTCTTTACAGACGGTGTGATGTTTGCTTCCAGAATTTGTTGGTATTTAATTGAATTCATTCTTCCCTCTACCAGTGAAATGTTCCCCATGCCACTGGCTGCAACACAAGCCCAAAGCATGATCGATCCACCCCCGTGCTTAACAGTTGGAGAGGTGTTCTTTTCATGAAATTCTGCACCCTCTTTTCTCCAAACATACCTTTGCTCATTGCGGCTAAGAAGCTCTATCTTATCTTCATCAGTCCACAGAACTTGTTTCCAAAATGCATCAGGCTTGTTTAGATGTTCCTTTGCAAACTTCTGATGCCTAATTTTGTGGTGAGGACGCAGGAAAGGTATTCTTCTGATGACTCTTCCCTGAAGGTCATATTTGTGCAGGTGTTGCTGCACAGTAGAACAGTGCACCACCACTCCAGAATCTGCTAAATCTTCCTGAAGGTCTTTTGCAGTCAAAGGGGGGTTTTGATTTTTTGATTTGTCTTTCTAGCAATCCTACGAGCAGTTCTCTCGGAAAGTTTTCTTGGTCTTCCAGACCTCAGCTTGACCTCCACTGTTCCTGTTAACTGCCATTTCTTAATAACATTACAAACTGAGGAAACGGCTACCTGAAAACGCATTGCTATCTTCTTATAGCTTTCTCCTGCTTTGTGGGCATCATTTATTTTAATTTTCAGAGTGCTAGGCAGCTGCTTAGAGGAGCCCATGGCTGCTGATTGTTGGGACAAGGTTTGAGGAATCTGGGTATTTATAAAGCTTTGAAATTTGCATCACCTGGCCTTTCCTAACGATGACTGTGAACAAGCCATAGCCCTAATAAGCTATTTAAGGATCTGAGACCTTGGTAAAAGTTATCTGAGAGCTCAAATCTCTTGGGGAGCCCAAACTTTTGCATGGTGCTCCTTTCCTTTTTTTCACCCTAAAATTGTACAAAACAAAAATAATACACTAATCTTGCTTAAAATGTTGAAAAGAATGTTTCATCTTTAACTTCATGACTTTTGGAGATCAGTTCATCTTCTACTCACAGTAACAGAAATTTTTATTTGTAAATAAATAAATATCGTGGGCCAAAGGGTTGTATTGTACTGTGCTGTGCTATGTTCTAATGCAGGAGTTCCCCACCTGAGGTCCACAGACCCCCCAGTAAATGGCAATGGTCCATGGCATAAAAGAAGGGCTGAACCCCTGTTCCAAGGGTACCAAGGGTTATGGAAAACAGATCAATGGAGTCAGGCCAGAGTCAGCACGATCTCACTAAATGACAGGAGAGAGTCAAAGAGCCTAAAGAATTCTTTCAATTTCCTTCATTGTATATGCAAGCAGTAAAACGAGGCTGTTGATTATGCTGTGGGGGATACATTTTAGGCTGGGGGAGGAGGGAAACCCATAGAGTCCAGGAACAGGCCAAATTAATGTTCGTGACTTGAGTTAAAATACTTTGGATAATTGCACCATCGGTTGATTTTAATTTGCATTCACAGCAGCCTGGCCAGTTTCCAGCAAGGGAAAGGAACAACATTATTCAGCAACAACACTAACAAAAGTGGCGAAAAATGCTAATTCTAGGCAAGTTCATCAGAACATTTGTTCTAATAACATGCAGAATGGGTCCTCATACAAGCTGGAGATACAGGCAGGTTTTCACTGGGTTTGTGATTAGAGCAACACTCACAAAATGCTGGAGGAACTCAGCAGGTCAGGGAGCATCTATGGAGAGGAATAAACAGTCGATGTTTTGGGCCAAGATGAAGGGTCTTGGCCTGAAACCTTGACAGTTTTTCCTTTCCCATGGATGCTGCCTGACCTGCTGAGTTCCTCCAGCATTTTGTGTGTATTTCACTCTGGGCATAGATGCTACCTGACCTGCTGAATACCTCCAGCATTTTGTGTGTGTTGCTCTGACCATCAATATTGCCTAACATGCTGAGTACCTCCAGCATTTTGAGCGTGTAACTCTGGATTTCCAGCATCTGCAGAAAATCTCTTGTGTTTCTGGTTTGTAATTAACCCAGATCCTTTGGAGCTTACCTGCGTGGGCTTCCGTCTTCATGGGGGGGAATGATGACTACCTTCACAGTCACTGACGTTCTCAGCAGGTCAATCATCTGGTCGTGGGTCAGCGTCACAATTGCCACTTTGCAAATTTCCACCAATCTACTTCCCTGCCTCAGTCCCGCTTGCCAAGCAAATCCGTATTCTTCCACTTCAGCCACCGTGCCGTCATACTTGACATGGAAACCAAGCTGCCCGAGGCCATTCCGCCGCAGGGTCATGTCGACAGTCTCACACCCTTTTGCCACAATCTGCAGAGCGAAGGTGGGTAAACAAGAGAACCAGGTTTAATATCACTGGTATACATCGTGAAATTTGTTAACTTTGCGGCAGCAGTACGATGCAATGCATAATAGAGAAACAAACTGAATTACAGAAACTAGTTAAATTAAATAAGTAGTGCAAAAATAGAAATAAAAAAGTAGTGAGGTAGTGTTCATGGGTTCAATGTCCATTCAGAAATCAGATGGCAGAGGGGAAGAAGCTGTTCCTGAATTGTCGAGTGTGTATCTTCAGGCTTCTGTATCTTGATTCTGAGGATAGCAACGAGAAGAGGGCATGTTCTGGGTGAGGGGGGTCCTTACTGATGGGTGCCATCTTCTTGAACTGGAGGGGAATCCCACACGCTGTACCTCCCGTTTCTACCTCCTACCCAAGATCCATAAACTCGTTTGTCCAGGTAGACCCACTGTTTCAGCTTGTTTCTGCTCCACTGAACTTATATCTGCATACCTCAACTCCGTTTTATCCCCCCTAGTTCAGTCCCTTTCTGCCTACATCCGTGACACTTCACATGCTCGGGATCCCTTCAATGATTTCAGGTACCCTGGCTCCCATCATCTTATTTTCACTATGGATGTCTAGTCCCTCTATGCCTCCATCCCCCACAGGGGGGCCTCAAAGCTCTCCATTACTTTCTGGACACCAGACCCAACCAGTTCCCCACCAGCACTCCCCTCCACATGGATGAACTTGTCTTCACTCCTTACACTTTCGCATTTGGCTCCTCCCACCTCCTTCAAACGAAAGATGTAGCCATGGGTCCCAGCTATACCTGCCTGTTTGTCAGCTATGTGGAACAGTCCATGTTACACATGGTGACCGTCCCTCACTTTTCCTATGCTACATTGACAACTGCATTGGTGCTGCTTCCTGCACCTGTGCTGAACTCGTCCACTTTATCCAGCTTCCACCCTGCGCTCAAATTTACCTGGTCCATTTCCGACACCTCCTTCCCCTTTCTCCATCTCACTGTCTCTATCTCTGGAGACAGCTTATCTACTGATATCTATTATAAACCCACAGTCTCTCACAGTTACCTAGCCTAGACTACACCTGGTCCCAGCTTGTTACATGTAAAAACGCCATCCCCTGCTCTCAATTTCTCCGTCTTCGCCACATCTGCTCTCAGGATGAGGCTTTTCATTCCAGAACGAAAGAGATGTCCTCCTTTTTCAAAGAAAGGGGCCCCTTCCTCCACTATCAACACTGTCCTCAACCATATCTCTTCTATTTCACACATGTTGGCTCTTGTCCCATCTTCCCACCACCATACCAGGGACAGGGTTCCTCCTGTCCTCACCTGCCACCTCACCAGCCTCCACGCCCAGCACATAGTTCTCCGTAATTTCGGCCATCTCCAACAGGATTCCACCACCAAGCACATCTTTCCCACCAACCCCCCCTGCCCATTTTCTGCTTTCCCCAGGGATCGCTCCCTACACTACACCCTTGTCCATTTGTCCCACCCCACTGATCTCCCTCCTGGCACTTATCCTTGCAAGCAGAACAAGTGCTACACGTGCCTCTACACCTCCTCCCTCACTCGCATTCAGGGCCCTAAAGAGTCATTCCAGGTGAGGTGACACTTCACCTGTGAGTCTGTTGCGATCATATACTATGTCTGGTGCTCCCCGTATGGCCTCCTGTACATTGGTGAGACCTGACGTAGATTGGGAGGCCGCTTCACCGAGCACCTTCACTCTGTCTGCCAGAAAAAGCGGGATCTCTCAGTGGCCACCCACTTTAATTCTACTCCCCATTCCTGTATGTCCATCCATGGCCTCTCCAACTGTTGTGATTAGGCCACACTTAGCTTGGAGGAACAACACCTTATATTCTGTTTGGCTAGTCTCCAACCTGATGGCATAAACTCAAATTTCGCGAATTTACAGTAATGCCAGCCACACCTCCCTCTCCTTCACCATTTCTCTTCCCCTTTTCCCTCTTTCACCTTATCTCCTTGCTCATCCATTGCCTCCCTCTGGTCCTCCTCCTCCCTTTTCTTTCTTCCATGGCCTTCTGTCTCTTTCACCTATCAACTTCCCAGCTCTTTATTTCATCCCTCCCCCCTACTGGTTTCAACTATCACCTTGTGATTCTCTCTCCCCTCCCCACACCTGTTAAAACTACTCCTCAGCTTTTTTTCTCCAGTCCTGCTGAAGGGTTCCGGCCTGAAACATCAACAATACTCTTTTCCATAGATGCTGTCTGGCCTGTTGGGTTCCTCCAGCATTTTGTGTATGTTACTTGGATTTTTAACATCCTCAGACTTTCTCTTGTTTGTGATTGATAATGGCTGGGGTCACTCGTTTTGTAAAGACACTGCCCAGAAGCAATCATTTCTGTCCAAACATTTTCCAAGAACAATCATGGTCAAGACCATGATTGCCCACGTCATACAACATGACACAGAATGAATGAATGAGTTGAAGTGCAGGGTGGTCGATATCATTGGAGCACAACCAAAAGTTTCATTCAGAATCTTCAAGCTCTCTCTTATTCCAACTTACTTTCAATCTCTGGACGATCTCCTTAATGTCCTCCACACTCTCTTCCAGTGCACGTATGAATATACAGTCACCTCTCCCGTGGAAAATTTTGATTGTCGACGTGTCAGGTGTCCAGCCTATTACATCGTCACTGAAGCAATTGAATACCACGTCCTTGGTATTCTGCTCAATAACCACGACATACTCAGTGGAGATGCCAAGAATGCACTCCACTTCAATTGCCTGGCTGTAATCCTGCGCATAAACTCGCCACGTGATGGCCCCAGCACTGTGAAGTTCAGCTCCCAGACGGGCTTTTGTCTTCTCTTTCTTCTTCGAGCTCAGCAGTATGAGATTAAACTTTCCGGTAGACTCCACGGGAGTGTTGGTGACACTGTTTTCTGCCAAGTCCTTCAGGTACTCCTGGCGGGTGCGCGTCGCCATGGCATGGAACTTCTCCGACTTGTGTGCTGCATTCTCTCCATTGATGACCTTGGCCAGCAGGAATTCTCTGAAGAGCTCCGACTTGCTGAAGGTGAAACCATTAGGAATGGGTGGACCAAAGATTGGAACATCCTTGGACCTTGTCACTGCCACACTGTGGGGAAAACACAAGCAAAGCATTAAAATAATAAGCCATTATTCTCCGATCTTCCCCCAGTATATTGATTCCTGATGGACTATAAGACATAGGAGCAAAATTAGACCACTTAACTCATTGAATCTCCTCCAGCCTTCCATCATGGCTCAATTCTATTCTCCTACCTTCTCCTTAACCTTTGACACCCTTTCTAATCAAGAACCTATCAACCTCTGGTTTAAATAAGCCCAATGACTTGGTCTCCACAGCTGCCTGTGGCAATGACTTCCACAGATTCACCGCTGGCTGCTGAAAGAAATCTGTTCTAAAGGAATGTCCTTCCATTCTGAAGCTGTGCCCTCTGGTTTTAGACTCCCTGCTGTTGGAAACATACTCCCTAAGTCCACTATATCTAAGCCTTTTAAAATTCGATAGGTTTCAAGGGGATCTCTCCCTCCCACTCAACCTTCTAAATTCCAGGAAATACAACCATTAAACATTTCTCATACCTAACTCTTTCATTCCTGGGGGTATTCTTGTAAGCCTCCTCTGCACACTCTCCAGTGCTAGCACAACCCAAAACTGCTCACAATAATAAGACCATAAGATACAGGAGGAGAGATAGGCCCTTTGGCCATTCGAGCCTGCACTGCCATTTCATCATGGCTGATCAATTTCCCTCTTAGCACCAGTCTCCTGCCCTTCATGCCCTGACTAATCAACTTCTGCCTTAAATATATGTGAAGACTTGGCCCTACAGCTGCCTGTGGCAAAGAATTCCACAGATTCACCACACTCTGGCTAAAGAATTTCCTCCTTATTTCTGTTCTAAATGGATATCCTTCTATATTGAGGCCATGCCACTGGGCCCAGACTCCCCCATCATAGGAACGCAACCTCTCCACGTCCACTCTATAGAAGCCTTACAACTTTCGAAAGGTTTCAGTGAATCCCGCCCCCCCTCGTTCTTCTGAATTCCAGTGGGTACAGGCCCAGAGCCATCAAATGCTCCTCATATGATAAGCCATTCAATGCAGAATCATTCTTGTGAACCTCCTCTGAACCCTCTCCAATGCCAGCATATCATTTCTTAGATAAGGGGCCCAAAACTGTTCCGATACCCCAAGTGAGGCCTCACCTGTGCTTCATAAAGTCTCAACATTACATCCTTGCTTTTATATTCTAGTCCTCTTGAAATGAATTCTAATATCACATGTGCCTTCCTCACCATCGACTCAACCTGCAAATTAACTTTCAGGAAATCCCTTTGCACCTTGGAATTTTCAATTTTCTCTCCGTTTAGAAAATAGTCTGTGCTTTTACTTCTTCTATCAAAATGAATGATCATAAACTTCCTGACACTGTATTCCATCTGCCACTTCTCTGTCCATTCTCCTAATCTGTCCAAGTCCTTGTACAGAGCCCCGCTTCCTCAACACTATCTAACCCTGCATCAATCTTAGTATCATCCGCAAGCTTGGCCACAAAGCTCTATAGGGAGAAGGAAAATGAAGGCTCATAGTGCTGGTAGTTTTCTGACTCCTGAGGCTGGTATGGTAATCCATGACTTGCCATGACCCAACATCCAAAGAGGAAAACTACTAGTTTTCGCTCACCTCTCCTTCCTCATCTCAGGTTCAGTAAGAACACCTCAGCTTTGGTCAACTGCTCAACGGACAATAGGAGAAAGAGTCTCTTGTTCCTCTGCATCTTCATACTTGTCTTGATTCATATTTGCCTTTTTTTGATATTCTTATTTTTTAACTTATTCTAGGACTTTTGAAGAGTCGATTATTATAGTGAATTCTGATTAATTGGGCCATTGGTTAACTGGGGCAGCTGCTTATTTGGGACAACTGCTAAAGAACAAAAACTAAACGAGGAAATAGCCTGATTCCCTTTGTTTATTTGGGACACTATGCCACTTAATTGGGGCAAGAGACTGTTGCCAAACAGTTTCTAACTAGTGTCAGTCACAAGCACTTGTGTGGCCATTACACCACACTGGTAATGGAGAACAGTTTTACCATAGTGCCAGTTGTGTGGGTTTATGTTCAAAAAGCAGTGATTCTTGTCACTGACAGTTGGCAAGAAATAAGCAGAGAGACATTACAGAACTGTTTTACTCACTCCAATTTTAAGCATCCAGGCTTGCAGATGCCAGAAATGGCTGGGAATGAAAATGAAATGATTTTGCTCCTTCAACAAGCTCGGAACTACTAAGTATTTGAAGATATTGACAACTATCTTGAACGTTAGAATGAAAATTAAGATTTGTAAGATACAATCCATTATCCATTTGGAAGGAAGTCCATTATCTAGATGCAGTGTCTGCACTGATTTTGTTCGTTCAAAAGAACGTGTACACTGGTTGAATTCCTCCGTCAATAACTATTAGGAACTAACACACAGTTTTATAGTACTGTAGTAGTAATGGTAGTGTTCTAATTTGTTCTGTATTTCTTTAAATACATAATTTGTTTCTCAGTTAAAGGGTAGTTTGTTTTTTATACCTGTTTTTAACTATTTCCTTGAAAAAGTAGCTAGCCATCCATTTCCTTGTAACTTTGGCTAATTGGGATAGATGCTGAAATGGACCAAAATATACTGGTCCCCATTAGTCCCAACTAATCAGAATTTACTACATTGTGAGAATAAAATGTAAACCACAATACGTTTCACTGATCATCGAACTAGTTGGACCTCATTTTGGAATGCTTTCAATCATTCTGTGTAGCAACAAGGGAAGAGGCTGACCAGATTGCTGGGAGAAAGCTTGGAAAAGTTTGGAATACTGTCCTTGGACGACAGAACATTGAAGCAGGCCTTTTCAAAAGGAGGCAATGTTTGGGTACATGACTTGGGTGATGGGGGTCCCTAATTATATCTGCTGTTCTCCTGCTACAACACCTCATGTAGATCTGCATTAGTGCTTCCATACTAGACTTGATGCAGCCAGTCAATATACTCTCCACCACACACCTAAAGAAGTTTGCCAAAGTTTTAGATGTCATGTTGAATCTGCGCAAACTCCTAAGAAAGTAGTGGCGCTGCTATGCCTTCTTTGTAATTGCACTTACAGTGGCTATAGTAAGCATTCACCAACCCCCCCCGCCCCGGAAGCTTTCATGTTTTATAATTTACAACATTTGTAAATTAACAGAGACAGATTTTCAAAAATTATAATCCTTCCTATAGAGTTATGACCAGAATTCCACACAGATCTCCAGTGTATGTTTTGTAAGGTTTATTTACAGTGCCTATAAAAAGTATACACCACCCTTGGAAGTTTTCATGTTTTATTGTTTTACAACATTGAATCACAGTGGATTTAATTTGGCTTTTTTAACACTGATCAACAGAAAAAGACACTTTTGTGCCAAAGTGAAAATAGATCTCTATAAAGTGATCAAAATTAATTACAAATATAAAACAAAATAATTGATTGTTTAAGTATTCAACCCCTCTAACGTGATACAACGCGTCATCACGGGTGCAGCCAATTGGTTTTAGAAGTCACATAATTAGTTAATTGGAGATCTGTTTTGGGAGACCTTTATGCAGTCAAGATGTTTCAATCAATTGTAATAAAAATACACCTGTATCTGGAAGGTCCAACTGTTGGTCAGCCAGTATCCTGGCAAAAGCTACACAATGAAGACAAAAGAACTCTCCAAGCAACTCTGGAAAAAGGTTATTGAAAAGCACAAGTCAGGAGATGGATACTAGAAAATTTCCAAGTCACTGAATATCCCCTGGAGTACAGTTAAGTCAGTCATCAGGAAATGGAAAGAATGTGGCTCAGCTGTAAATCTGCCTAGAGCAGGCCGTCCTCAGAAGACAGTGAAAAGATGGGGACTAGTGAGGGAGGCCACCAAGAGACCTATGACAACTCTGGAGGAGTTACAAGCTTCAGTGGCTGAGATGGAAGAGACTGCACATACAACAACTGTTGCCCGGGTTCTTCACCAGTCACAGCTTTATGGGAGAGTGACAAAGAAAAAGCCACTGTTGAAAAAAATTTCACATGAAATCTCGGCTTGAGTTTGCCAGAAGGCACGTGGGAGACTCTGAAGTCAGCTGGAAGAAGATTCTATGGCCTGCTGAAACCAAAATTGAGCTGTCGAACAGCGCATATCATCAAAAACACACCATCCCTACCGTGAAGCATGGTGGTGTCTGCATCATACTGTGGGATGCTTCACTGCAGCAGGCCCTGGAAGGCTTGTGAAGGTAGAGGGTAAAATGAATGCAGCAAAATACAGGGAAATCCTGGAGGAAAACCTGATGCAGTCTGCAAGAAAACTACAACTTGGGAGAAGATTTGTTTCCCAGCAAGACAATGACCTCAAGCATAAAGCCAAAGCTACACAGGAATGGCTTAAAAACAACAAAGTTAAGGTCCTGGAGTGACCAAGTCAGAGTCCTGACCTCAACAGAGAATTTATAAATGGACTGCAAAGAGCTGTTCATCACGATCCCCATGCAATCTGAGAGCTCGAGCAGCTTTGTAAAGAATGGGGAAAACTGCAGTGTCCAGCTGTGCAAAGCTGATAGAGACCTGACCACACAGACTCAAGACTGTAATTGCTGTCAAAGGTGCATCGACTGAAAACTGACTTGAAGGAGGTGAATACTTACGCAATCAATTATTTTGTTTTTTATATATTTGTAATCAATTAAAGTCACTTTGTAGAGATCTGTTTTCACTTTGACATGAAAGAGTTTTTTTTTCTCGGTGTCAAAAAAGCCAAATTAAATCCACAGTGTCTCAATGTTGTAAAACAATAAAACATGAAAACTTTCAAGGTGGTGGGGTGAATACTTTTTATAGGCACTCTATGTGCTGGGCCCAGGACAGGTCCTCTGAAATGATAACTCTGATGGATTTAAAGTTGCTGGCCCTCTCTTCCACTGATCCTCCAATGAGGACTGGCTCATGGACCTCTGGTTTCCTCCTCCTGAAGTCTATAATTTGCTCCTTGGTCTTGCTGACATTGAGTTAAAGGTCGTTGCTGTGGCACCACTCAACTGTGCTAATGTTGTGAAAGGAATTCCACGTACTTTCTGTTATTAAGCCCTCACCTCAGTGACATCACTAACACACGTTCACAGTGACATCACTCACCTGTAATACACATTCACAGTGACATCACTCACCTGTAGCACACATTTTCAGTGACGTCACTCACCTGTAACACACATTCTCAGTGACATCACTCACCTGTAACACAAATTCACAGTGACATCACTCACCTGTAGCACACATTCTCAGTGCATGGATTATTGACCCTGACAATGACGAACACATGCTGGAAGTGGGAACGGACAGTCTTTGGTGTGAATGGCAGAGCCCCGGGTTCCTGGAAAATGATGGTGACGATGTCATTGCCGATGTGCCGCTTTCGGAGAAGCTGTGAGAACACACAGGTATTGGCTCATTAACAACGGGCTGCAAAATACTCACTTTGGTACATCGTTTAGCCACTGAATCACAAGGTCATGCAAGTCAGCAAAGTCATAATCAGAGAGAGATACTGTAATTGCCTCGAAACATATAATGAAATGTGTCATTTGTTTCAGATCAAATTAGTGAGGTTGTGCTCGGGGCTGCCCATAAGTGTCACCGTGCTCCTGGCACCAACATAGCACGCCCACAACTTACTAACCCTGACCGTTATTATCTTAACATGCCAGTCCACGGCCATTCTTCTGCCAAGATGAGGCCACCCTCAGGGCGGAGGAGCAACAACTTATATTCTATCTGGGTAGCCTCTACCTGATGGCATGAATATCGAATTTCTCCTTTCAGTAAACAGACTTCCCAACTCCCTCCTGTATTCCCCACTCTGACCTTTTTCACCTTCTCACCTGTCTATCACCTTACGCGAGTCCCTTCCTCCTTCCCTTTCTCCTGTTGTCCACTCTCTCCCTGTACACCTTTTGCCTGTGGGAGGAAACCAGAGTACCCGGAAACCCATGCGATCAAGGGGAGAATGTACAAACTCCCAACAGACAGAAGATGGTACTGTAAAGCCTTGTGCTAATTGCTAGATCTATTATCACCAACATGCATGACATGTAATGTCTTGTTTTAAGGCATCAGTTTATGGCAAGAACACAAAATTACTATAAATTACAAAAATAAGCAGTGCAAAGGAATGTTCATGGTCTCAGACCTCTATATGTAGTTGTATCTGTCGCTACTACCTCTGTGCTTATATCTCTATGCAGATTAGGGCATCATGAGCACTCAGTTTTTAAATATTTATTTAGTGAAACAGCACGGTACGCTATTACTGTAGATCTTTAAATACTATATTTCAACCAACTAACACAGCTGTAAATTATGTAATGATTGATCATTCCAGGTTGAGATTTATTTATCCTGTGTATATACAATGAAATGCACTGTTTGTGTTAACAACCAACATACGTAAGGATGAGCTGGGGTCAGCCTGCAAGTCTCTCCACACGAATGAATCCGGTGCCAACATAGTATGCCCACAATGTTCAGCAGAACAACACAGAACACAACAAGCAACAAAACAACAGCAAAACAGGCCCCGTTCCTCCCTCCCACCCACCCCCTTTATAGGTTTTGTAATTCTTGTCTTGAAGGTATGACAATTTTCCTTCTGTAGGTTTTCACAAATTCATCATATGGAAGTGGTCGTTAGTCTTCTGAGAGCGTCAGCCACTCGGAATCCGATGGTGCCCTCACTAATCAGTGGTAAGATGCATGGCTCCTTGCCCTTCAGCTCAGGCGTACAGAGATCACTGTGTGTGAAGCCCCTGTTAGAATTTTCTCATGAAATCTTGGTCATCGTGCTTTACATAACTCTGTATTCACTTGCAGAACTCAGCAACCAGCGTATTGCTGGATTTATTGTACAACCTTCAGACATACATACCCTCACAAACAAAGCGTGGCATGGTAGCGCAGTGCTCAGCACATGCTTTGCAGTACAAGTGACCTGGATTCAGTTCCCACTGCTGCCCGTAAGTTTGTACTTCCTCTCAGTGACCACGTAGATTTCCTCCAGGTGCTCCAGTTTCCTCCCACAGTCCAAAGATGTCCCGGTTGGTAGGTTAGTTAGTCATTGTAAGTTGTCCCGTGATTAGACTAGCATTAAATCAGAAATTGCTGAGCAGTGTGGCGCGAAGTGCAGGGAGGGCCTACTCCACGCTGTATTGCTAAATAGACAAACATTTCTTTTTGCTTGGTTGTCAGGAATTTGAATGCATTCCTGGAAACGGATGACAGAAGCAAATTCCACAAAAGAAATTTAAAGGCCAATGGGTAAAGTTTGGAGGATGAAACAGTTCCTGGGTTATAGTCAAAGAATGGGGTGGAGAACGGAGCATGCTTTCACATTCAAAGGCATCATGATCAAACAGTCCCCTCATGCTGTGATTTATTTTACAGGTCAGCACGGTAGTGTAGTGGTCAGCACAGCGCTTTGCAGTACAGGTGACCCGGGTCCAATTCCCACTGCTGCCTGTAAAGAGTTTGTACATTCTCCCTGTGACCGCGTGGGTTTCCTCCGGGTGCTCCCGCACTCCAAAGACGTACTGGTTGGTGAGTTGATTAATCATTGTAAATTGTCCCGTAATAGGCTAGGATTAAATCGGGGGTTGTTGAGTAGCAAGGATCAAAGTGCTGGAAAGGCCAACTCCACGCTGTATTTCAATAAAATTAAAAAAAAAGGTAATGGCCATTACAAATATTACCAACCTGCTGCCGATTGTTAGGGGTGTATGGAAGCATGGTGGACACATGGAACATGATCTCATAGTCCAGGTATGTTGTGTAGAGGGAGTGAGTTCCAGTCGAGTCCGCTGAAAATAGAAAACATTTCAATATTACTTTCAAGAACTATCACCAGAAAGAGTAACACCATCAGGACTATCTTATTCACGTCTCATTACTGTCTTATGTCTTATTAGTAAGGAACAGGAGAAGGCAAGACAATGGGGTTGAGAGGGATAATGATTCAGCCAGGATGGAATGGCTGAGCAGACTCAATGGGCTGAATGGTCTATTTGCTCCTATGCCTTATTAACTGCCTGGGGAGCGGACAGGGGAAGAAACATTCAAGATGGCGTGAAGTTTTTGTTTTAATAGGCTAATGGCACTTTCCAGAAGGGAGCTGTGGAGGCCGAGTTATTTAAAGCAGAGGGTGATCTGTTTTTGATTGGTAAGGGTGTCAAAGTTACGAGGAAAAGACAGGAGAATGGAGTTGAGAGGGTTAATAAATCAGCCATGATGGAACGGCAGAGCAGAGTTGCCTAATTCTGCTCTTTTTATGTGTAACTGTATTTTACTACTACTACTACTTTGACCCAGGCCTAGGGGGCCGGTGTCGGGTACGATGACAGACTCTCCACTTCTCCCTCTCCCTCATCAGTGTGTTCAGTTCATCTACATTAGCCGCTCCGCTGTCTTCTAGGAGCGTGTTGACCATAGTCTTGAGAGGGCGCCCAGGGTTCATACTCCCGTGCTTGGGCTCCCATATGCTGACTAGGCTGGCAGGTAGCTCGGGGTGGCGTAGACAGTGCCCCGCTAGTTGCAGTCTTCTCGCCTCGATTTTAGTGGAGAGCATCGGTAGGTTGTTATAGTAAACTGTATTTTACTGCAATCTTATATGTGCTAAATGTCCCTTGTGCTGTGTATGACTGTTAATATTGTGTTTCATACCTTGGCCCCAGAGGAACGCTGTTTTGTTAAGCTGTATTCATGGGTATTCATGTGTGGTTGAATGACAATTACACCTTAACTAAAATCGAAGAATTCTAGAATTCCACAGCTGGGCCGTGACAATCTGTAAAACTCAAGGCCAGTTAACCATTGGGATGCTACCCACTAAGGTTCCTCAGGAGATGCAAACCCTTTAAGTACTTTTGTTGTTATTACAATGTATTTTTGATTCACCTTTTGATCTTTATTTCAATTTTCCCCCAGTTGTCATCACCAATTAACTGGACTTTGAAAACTCGCACTCATTCCTCAACCAAACTTTATTTTACTTGTGCAGAAGAAAACAGCATGGCCCGTCACACACACTGAAGTCTGACACAGAGAAATGCCAATTTTATATAGAATTAACAAGCAGTTATGAATATTAACCATTTGGCAAATAGTGTGGGTTTGATGTTGCTGTGTTTGCTGAGCTTGGCAACTAGCCTGCAGACGTTTCATCACCAGTCGAGCTGACATCCTCAGTGAGCAGAGGTTGGTGTTTCCCTCTGGGAGTGCTCGCGTTTATATAGGACCCCAAACACTTGCCTCGGTCCTGATTGGCTACCCCTTCAGATGACCTTCAAATTCTATTGGCTCATATTTCTTTGACTCTTAGGAGTTCCAGATGATATGTTTCTTTACAGCGTTATCAGAAGAGAACTATGCTTCTGAAAATTCTCATGCCTGCGTCGTGTTTCCCATTTAAAGTGGTGTTCTTCTCTGTCTTCATGTACGATAGTGGATCAAGTGTCCAAACTGCTAGGTGTATGTTTGAATTCTTTATTTGGAAGATCAATCACCATTCACAATACAGGCGTTAAAATCAAAACTGCTGATACTTTGAAGTTTATTTTAAACAATGTTTTGCATCCTCCTGCTATATACTTATCTCATCTCCCTATGCAAAGAGAAGCTCTGCTCTTCAAAGCCCGTACTCGCCTGGCTGTCTGCATTCCATCCCCACCTGGACATTATGTTAACCCTTGCCTTGCCGCAACTTCAACACAATCCACAGAAAGTAAACCGATACGCTAATAAACCGACTGAAATGTGGAAGCAGTCTTTTTTTTGTATTAAGTCTTACACTTCCCTCACAGCTTCTCACCACTTTGATCAATGCTGTTGAAAAGACTCCCTTTCTTCCAGGGTCCATGCCTCGCTCCTTCTGCAAATTTTTCTTCTTCACATCTGTCATCAGCTTTCTGAACCCATGAACACTAGTAACACCTTAAATTCCATCTGGGTAGTCTCTAACCTGATGGTATGAATATTGATTTCTCCTTCTGGTTACAAGTCCCCCCCCCTCTATTTCCCGCTCTGACCTCTTACCTCTTCTCACTTCCCCGGTGCCCCTCCTCCTTTCCTTTCTGCTATGGTCCACTCTCCTCTCCTATCAGATCCTTTCTTTCCAGCCCTCTATCTTCACCTATCACCTTCCAGCTATCCTCCTTCCCCACTCTCCCCACCGTTTTATTCTGGCATCTTTCCCCTTCCTTTCCAGTCCTCAAAAAGGGTCTTGCCCCAAAACAATGACTGTCTATTTATTTCCATAGATACTGCCTTTTTCTGGTGGGTTCCTCCTGCATTCTGAATAGGAAATAACTATTAAAAACCATTTATTTAAAAATGCACTTACTTTTTGTATCCAGTTGTGCTGCATATTTATTAAAACCCTTGAGGAGTACTTTTTCCCCAAGTTGATCCAGGAATTCCTCAAAGGCAGGACCTGCTTCCTCATTGTTGTACATCTCTTCTTCAGAGCCCTGGCCAGCTGTACAATACAGAATGCCGACTTTATGCTTTCTACTGAGCTGTAGAGGTAATAAAAGCACAACAGTCACCAGCAAATCAATAATAAATCAAAGGCAGCTTTGCATCCATTCACTAACAGGGTTTCCCTCTTGTAAAATTAGTCATCTCCAAAATGGGCACTAGCCTCTGTAGTATCCAAGACACCTTCAAGAAGCGATGCCTCAGAAAAGGCATCCATCATTAAGGACCCCATCACCCAGGGCATGCCCTCTTCTCATCGCTACCACCAGGAAAGAGGTACAGAAGTCTGAAGGCACACACTCAATGATTCAAGAACAGCCTCTTCCCCTCCATCATCTGATTTCTGAATGAACATTGAACCCGTAAACACAACCTTCCTACTTTTTTATTTCCGTCTTTGCACTACTTTAACTATTTCATATATATATATATATTCAGAAGGCCTTTGACAAGGTGCCACACATGAGGCTGCTTAACAAGATAAGAGCCCATGGAATTACGGGAAAGTTACATACGTGGATAGAGCGTTGGCTGATTGTCAGGAAACAGAGAGTGGGAATAAAGGGATCCTATTCTGGTTGGCTGCTGGTTACCAGTGGTGTTCCACAGGGGTCTGTGTTGGGGCCGCTTCTTTTTACATTGTACATCAACGATTTGGATTATGGAATAGATGGCTTTGTGGCTAAGTTTGCTGATGATACGAAGATAGGTGGAGGGGCCGGTAGTGCTGAGGAAATGGAGAGTCTGCAGAGAGACTTGGATAGATTGGAAGAATGGGCAGAGAAGTGGCAAATGAAGTACAATGTTGGAAAGTGTATGGTTATACACTTTGGCAGAAAAAATAAACGGGCAGACTATTATTTAACTGGGGAAAGAATTCAAAGTTCTGAGATGCAACAGGACTTGGGAGTCCTCGTACAGGATTCCCTTAAAGTTAACCTCCAGGTTGAGTCGGTAGTGAAGAAGGCGAATGCAATGTTGGCATTCATTTCTAGAGGAATAGAGTATAGGAGCAGGGATGTGATGTTGAGGCTCTATAAGGCACTGGTGAGACCTCACTTGGAATACTGTGGGCAGTTTTGGTCTCCTTATTTAAGAAAGGATGTGCTGACGTTGGAGAGGGTACAGAGAAGATTCACTGGAATGATTCCGGGAATGAGAGGGTTAACATATGAGGAACGTTTGTCCGCTCTTGGACTGTATTCCTTGGAGTTTAGAAGAATGAGAGGAGACCTCATAGAAACATTTCGAATGTTAAAAGGCATGGACTGAGTGGATGTGGCAAAGTTGTTTCCCATGATGGGGGAGTCTAGTACGAGAGGGCATGACTTCAGGATTGAAGGGCGCCCTTTCAGAACAGAAATGCGAAAAAATTTTTTTAGTCAGAGGCTGGTGAATCTATGGAATTTGTTGCCACGGGCAGCAGTGGAGGCCAAGTCATTGGGTGTCTTTAAGGCAGAGATTGATAGGTATCTGAGTAGCCAGGGCATCAAGGGTTATGGTGAGAAGGCGGGGCAGTGGGACTAAATAGGATAAAATAGATCAGCTCATGATGGAATGGCGGAGCGGACTCGATGGGCCGAATGGCCTACTTCTGCTCCTTTGTCTTATGGTCTTATGGTCTTACTGTAATTGGCAGTTCTTTATCTATGTTATCATGTATTGTATTGTACTGTTGCCGCAAAGTTAACAATTTCACAACATATGCCGGTGATATTAAACCTGATACTGGTTCTTGCTCTCATCCATTGATCCACACCTTGCATAACCCCTAAATATAACCTCCAACTGAAAGAGCCTGCTTCCAGACCTTTGTACGAGGAGTGATTGATAAGTTCGTGGCCAAAGGGAGAAGGAGTCCATTTTAGAAAACCTAGCACATTTATTTCTCAACATAGTCCCCTCCTACATTTACACACTTAGTCCAGTGGTCGTGGAGCATACGGATCTTGGACTTCCAGAAAGTGTCCACAGCAGGGGTGATTGATAAGTTCGTGGCCTAGGGTAGAAGGAGATGAGTTATTAACTTCAAACTTTCTGCATAATCACTCAAAGCATTGAACTGCATGTGCATGTAACGAGAGCTGTATAACTCATCTCCTTCTATCTTAGGCCACTAACTTATCAATCACCCCTGCTGTAGACACTTCTTGGAAGTCCAAGATCCGTATGCTCCACGACCGCTGGACTAAGTGTGTAAATGTAGGAGGGGACTATGTTGAAAAATAAATGTGCTAGGTTTTCTAAAATCGACTCCTTCTACCTTAGGCCACGAACTTATCAATCACCGCTCGTTATGTACCGCCACCAGGTAGGTTAGGTACTATGGCATACACAAAGTGCTGGAGGAACTCAGCAAGTCAAGCAGCATCTATGGAGGGGAGCACAGTCAAAGTTTTTAGGTCGAGATCTTTTATCGGGACTTGATGAAGTGACGGAAAATCTGAAATAAAAATAGAAAATGCTCATCTCTCGTCCTCTCCTCATCTGCCCATCAGTTCCCTGTGTTTTCCCTCCTCTCCTCCCATGGTCCTGATGAAGGATCGTGGCTCTCCTCTCCTATCAGATTCCTCCTTCAGCCCTTTACCCCTCCCAGCTACTACCTCTCAACCATGAGAATCTTGAATAGTAGGGTTAACTACACTCACTTGCTCCATCATTGATGTTGCCACAACCAATTATCTGACTTAAGGGCTCTTTATCTCATTATCTTATGTTTTGTTATTTATTGCTATTTATTTATATTTGCATTTGCACAGTTTTTTTGTCATCTACACTCTGGTAGATCTTTCATTGATCCTGTTATAGTTACTATTCTATAGATTTGTTGAGTATTCCCACAGGAAAATGAATATCAAGGGTGTATATAGACAATAGACAATAGGTGCAGGAGTAGGCCATTCAGCCCTTCAAGCCAGCACCGCCATTCACTGTGATCATGGCTGATCATCCACTATCAGTATCTAGTTCCTGCCTTATCCCCATAACCTTTGATTCCGCTATCTTTAAGAGCTCTATCCATCTCTTTTTCAAAAGCATCCAGAGACTTGGCCTCCACAGTCTACTGGGGCAGAGCATTCCATATATCCACCACTCTCTGGGTGAAAAAGTTTTTCCTCAACTCCGTTCTAAATGGCCTACCCCTAATTCTTAAACTGTGGCCTCTGGTTCTGGATTCACCCATCAGCAGGAACATGCTTCCTGCCTCCAGCGTGTCCAATCCCTTAATAATCTTATATGTTTCAATAAGATCCCCTCTCAGCCTTCTAAATTCCAGAGTATACAAGCCCAGCCGCTTGACATGTATGTACATTGATAATAATATTTACTTTGAACTCTGAAATGAGGTAGGAGACTGGATCACCTGGAGGAAATCAATACAGTCATGGGGAGAAGATACAAACTTCTTATACCCCCCATCTTACACAAACAACAATGCTACCTGTCAAGAGCCTGTCAAAAAGACATGCCATCACTCTCTCGACTGCTTTTGTAACTGTTTGTCAGAAAATCCAAAGAAATTCATTTGACAAACTTAACAGGTTCTTTTTATTTACTTAGTCAAGGAACATGGAATAAACTAACATTTATTGTCCTTTCTTCTTTCTCCAGAACTGCCTACTGAGTCATTGCAGAGTGCAGTAAAGAGTTAAATATGTCAGTATGGGTTTGGAATCTTTTCAAGGGCGCTTAAAGATCATGTGACACAGGTGAAGAATTAGGCCATTCGGCCCATCAAGTCTGCTCCAGCATTTCATCATAGCTGATTTATTAGCCTTTTCAACCATATTCTCCTGTCTTCTTGCCATAACCTATGATGCCCAGACTAACCAAGAACCTCTCAAACTTCATTTCAGACATAGCAGACTTGAAGAGCAGTGTTGATGCCAATGTTCGCTATATAACAATAATTTGATAATCTCACGGTTATTATTAGTGAAACTTAACTTTTGATCAAAATTTAATAGAATAGCTAGTAGTTTAGTGAGATGCCTGCAAAATGTCATTGTGTGTTGCCAGCACCATCTTATTGATCGGGGACTCTGCAGTTCTTGTTTATTTTTTAAATTTTTTTATTTTTAGTTTTTTTATTGTTTGCACAATCTGTTCTTTTTTCTCACATTGGATTGTCGTTGGTCTGTTGTGTGGGTTTTTCTCATGGATTCTATTGCGTCTCTTTGTTTTGTGGCTGCCTGCATAAAGATGAATCTCAAGGCTGGGATACGTATTTTGATAATAAATTTATGTTGAACTTTGTACAAATTTAAGTTGGTGACATAACACAACTTAAACTTGGTATCACCAAACAAATGTTCTAGTGTCCTATGTACTAATTCAGGGATTAAAACAAATCACACATTTAGATTTTTAGATTTGGAAATACGGCATGGTTACAGGTCCCTCCTGCCCATCAATTACACTCATGTGACCAATTAACCTACCAGCCCATACGTTTTTGGGATAAGACCATAAAACCACAAGATATAGGATCAGGACTCAGTAGGTCATTTGGGCCCATCGAGTCTGCTCCGCCATTTCATCATGGCGGATCCATTTCCTTCTCAGCCCTAATCTCCTGCCTTCTCCCCGTATCCCTTCGTGCCCTGACCAATCAGAATCAGAATCAGAGTCAAGTTAAATATCACTGGCATCTGTTGTGAAATTTGTTGTCTTTCCAGCAGTACATTGGAATAAATAAAAATTTTAAAAACCATGAATTACAGTAAGTATAACCCATGAACACTACCTCATTACTTGTTTAATTGTCTTTTATTACTATTCTTGCACTACTTTTTTAATATAACTTCATATATGTATGTGTATGTGTCTATATTTATGTTTACTGTGTGTGTGTATATATATATATATATATACACACACACACACACATTCTGACTGTAATTCACAGTTTTTTTTATCTATTGTTATATGTTTGTATATTGGGTTGTACGGGCGGCACAAAGACAACAAATTTCACAACATATTGCTGTAATATTGAACCTGATTCTGATTCTTAAAACGGAAATGAAAGTAGTGAGGTAGTGTTCATGCATTCAATGTCTACTCAGAAATCGATGGCAGAGGGGAAGAAGCTGTTTCTGAATCACTGAGTGTGTGCCATCAAGTTTCTGTACCTCCCCCCTGATGGTAGCAATGAGAACAGGGCATGACCAGGGTGATGGGGGTCCTTAATGATGAACATCGCCGTTTTGAGGCATCGCTCCTTGAAGATATCTTGGTTACACGACACTATCAACCTCTGCCTTAATTTGGCAATGACTTGGGATGCAGAAGGAAACCCACGTTCAAAGTTCAAAGAAAACTTTTTATCAAAGTACATAAGTGTTCACAGATACTGTACTAACCTGTAGATTCATTTCCCTGCAAGATACATGGCCATAGGGATAACGTACTATACAAACTCCTTACACACAGTGGCAGGAACTGAACCTGGGTTTTTGGTGTTGTAACAGTATTACTAACTGCTTCACTACCGTGCTCTCCCTAAACTTTACCTCATTTTTGTTTTTTTCACTTTCAAGACAAAGAAAGATGTATAAACGTGAGTTCTGTGATTTCAGACAAGAGATACGGTTTGCAGACAATTTGCAGGTTAAGTCAGTGGCAAGGAAGGGAAATACAATGTTAGCATCCATTTCGAAAGGACTAGGATATAAAAGCAAGGATGTGATGTTGAGACTTTACAAGGCACTGGTGAGGCCTCACTTGGAGTACTGTGAGCAGTTTTGGGCCCCTTATCTAAGAAATGATGTGCTGACATTGGAGAGGGTTCAGAGCAGGTTCACAAAAATGATTCCAGAATTGCAAGGCTTTTCATATGAGTTGTGTTTAATAGTTCTGGTCCCGTACTCACAGGAATTCAGAAGAATAAGGGGTGACCTCATCGAAACCTAACAAATGCTTAAAGTCCTCGATAGAGTGGATGTGGAGAGGATATTTCCTATGGTGTGGGAGTCTAGGACCAGAGGACACAGCCTCAGAATAGACAGGCATCCTTTCAGAACCGAGATGAGGAGGAATTTCTTTAGCCAGAGAGTGGTGAATCTGTGGAATTCTTTGCACAGGCAGCTGTGGAGGCCAAGTCATTGGGCATATTTAAGGCAGTGATTGATAGATTCTTGATTAGTAAGTGGATGAAGGATATGAGAGAAGGCAGGAGATTGGGGCTGAGAGGGAAAATGGATCAGCCATGATGAAATGGCAGAGCAGTCGATGGGTCAAGTGGCCTAATTCTGCTCCTGTATCTCGTGGTCTTTTTAATTAGATGCTGAAGAATCTCTGATGCTTTTTGTTTGACCATTTGAGGACTATGCTGCACAGCTGTAAATGGTAGAACAGGACAGGGCCCCACAAACTACAGGGTGATATTGAAACTTGAAGGATTTGAGCTCACCCCTTGTTCATCCAGTTTCAGTAGCTGCTCTGTCACTTTAGGCGTGCTGAACGCCAGCCGCAGACATTGGATGTTCAGCTCCGGTATCACCGCCTCCAGCACCTCTTTCATTGGAAGCCCTCGCACTGTGCCGTGTTTCGACGTTGATGGAACTGCATCCTCCAGGATTGCTCCTCTTAGTGTAATGAGCTGAAAGGTACAATTTTCACATCTGTCAAAGCATTGATCCTTTCAAGCAGCTTTCAATTCTACTATGTCACAACAAGAAATTTGCTACAGACTACTCTCGAACTAAAGTAAATCAGAAATTCAATGGAAAGAGGTGTCACTGTCTCTTGCAACCACTGAACCGTAAGTCACCCTCACACACTAGGAATAATGATTTTATTCACAGGGAAAATGTTTATTTTTAATCATTATTGGCTTGTTCCAACTTCACCACATTCATGACATGTCACTGATAAACACAGGGTGTACAGGAGCAAGATACTCCAGCTAGGTGAATGGTATCGCAGCAGCAATCTTGCACTCATTGTCAGCAAGACCAAAGAACTGATTGTGGACTTTGTTGTGTCTGTACTACTATAGATCAAATAACTAAAAGCACACACTCAGAGGTGAAGTTAGCTTGTATATTCACTTTACGGAGAGAGCTACAAATCAATGCGCACAGGTAAGTTATCAGTCATAATTAGTGCTAAGGAGAATCATTGTGTTAAAGAAATAGATCCATACATTACACTTTCTCCCTCCTCAGATTAATGTAACATAAAACTGTATATGTAGCAAAACATTCAATTTCCCCTTAACAGACTATATTCAAATAAACATGCTTTCACAATAAACTAGCTTCTCTATACTAAAGGTCCGGTCTTTTGGATGGTGCTCTGTTTCTTTCGGGATAATGCCTTTGGACTTGTGGAGTGGCATCAGGTTTGGCAGGTGTCTTGCCAAGGACAACTTTCTCTATTGCAGGTGTCACATTGTTGTTAGTGACATGATCGTCACCGAGAGTTAAGTGCGGTGACTGTAATGTGTCTGTCTTGTTGGATGCGGTCGACTCAGATGTGTTCTTCAGCTGAGCATCTAGTATCTGGTCCACATAACGTCTCCATGTCTGATCTCCAACATCCTCTGTGTACGTCAATGGTCCAGTTCTTGTAGCCTTCCTACCAGGCATCCACTTGTCTTCTCAGTAATCACACGCTAGGACTTCCAGTCCAGCATCACAGCTCCTTGCTGATTTACTTGGTAACGAGATGAACTGTTTATTCTGCACTTCTCTCCAGAGATCTGGTTTCAGGAGATCTCAGATTCCTGTTCATGAACAACATTGCAAGTGTTTGATTTGTCGTTGAATGAACAGAGTTCCGATACACAAAAAGGAAGTTGTCCACCTTGTGCTGAAGGGAAGTGTCCTCCTTGTCCATAGCTTTAATGGACACCTTGAGGTTTGTGGCATCCCAGACAGCTTTCGATCAAGTCTTCAATCTGTTTATCTATTCCCGGCCACCACACATAGCTCCAGGCGAGACTCTTCATCTTCACCTTCATGCAGACGTTCTAACACTCTGGTGTGCAGTTTAGACACCATCTGCAAACTTTTTCTTTGAACCAACAGTCATTTGCTTCATGAGAGGATTTACCACATCAATAACATTTCTGGCTTTTTGTACCATTCAGGGACATTTTGTGCACTTAACATTCTAAACTCTTTCTCTGTAGCTTTAACACATCCTTTGTTGATGCTGTCTCCACTGATATTGCAATAGTCAATGCCTGTTCTAAGGTTAGGTCTCTTTCTACCAGCAGCCTCTTTTGAGTGCTTTGGCTATCATGCCACATACAAGCCTGTCCCTTAATGCATCAGAAAGTCCATCTCCAAAGTCACAATACTGGGAAAGTTTGCGCAGTTCTGCAATGTATTCAGGAATGCTTTCATCCTTTGACTGATTCCTTTTGTGAAATCTAAATCTCTCTGCTATTACTAGTGGACTTGGGCTCAAGTGATCTTGTAACTTCTCAACAATCTTGTCAAACATCTTGCTTGCTGGCTTTTCAGGAATTACTAAGTTGCATTAGAGACTGTACATTTTAGGACACATTAAGCTAAGAAGTGTGGGGATTTTATTATCTTCATCCACATTGTTAGCATTACAATACAGATCAACCCTCTTGATATACAATTCCCAGTTTTCATTAGCACTATCAAATTCGTCAACTTCCCCGACTCAGGCCAACGTCATGTTATTTTCACTTTAACTTAGCTAATTGTGCGTCTCTCACTGTGTGCCCTGCACTGTCACTCACGCATCCTTGTGCTAGCATCCGTGACTGCCTTCTCTGTACTGGTTCACTCTTTCCTCTCGCTGTATCTCTCCCTTCCTCTGAGGTCTGTCATCTCGTAACTGTCGGTGCAGTTGGTGATATTCGCTGGCATTCAGGTTAGTACTCACCACCAATTTGTTTTGTCTGTACAACTACATACAGTATCAAATAAATAAAGGCACGCACTTGGAGGTGAAATTAATGTATCCATACACTTTGCAGATGCAGCAATAAATCAATGTGGATGCATAAGTTATCAGTCAATAATTAGTGCTAAGGGGAGTCATTGTGCTAAAAGAAATAGATCAGTACACTACAGGCTTCAGAAAGGGTAAGACGAGGGAACACAAACCAATCCTCGTAGAGGGATCAGAAGTGGAAAGAGTGAGCAATTTCAAGTTCCTGGGTGTTAAGATATTGAAAGACCTAACCTGGACCCGACATAAACAAGGCTAGACAATGGCTATAGTTAATTCACCATTTGAGGAGATTAGTTTTGCCAACTAAAACACTTGAAAACTTCTACAAAGATACTGTGGAGAACATTCTGACTGGCTGCATCACTGTCTGGTATGGTGGTGGGGGTTGGAGGGGAGGGGGTTGTGGGTACTGCACAAGATCGAAGTAAGTTGCAGAAACTTGTAAAATTTGTCTACTCCATCATGGGTACTAGCCTCCGTAGTATCCAGGACATCTTCAAGGAGTGATAGAGGTATCCGTCAATAAGGACTCCCATCACCCAGGATATGCCTACCTCTCATTGTTACAATCAGGTAGGAGGTACAGAAGCCTGAAGGCACACACTCAGCGATTCAGGAACAGCTTCTTCCCTCCTGCCATCCGATTTTTAAATGGACATTGAAATCATGAATGCTACCCAACTAATTTTATATTTCTGTTCTTTTTCTACTTATTTTGACTTAACTATTTAATAGACATACAGTGGCATGTAAAAGTTTGGGTACCCCGGTCAAAATTTCTGTTACTGTGAATAGCTAAGCGAGTAAAAGATGACCTGATTTCCAAAACGCATAAAGTTAAAGATGACACATTTCTCTAATACTTTAAGCAAGATTACTTTTTATTTCCATCTTTTACAGTTTCAAAATAACAAAAAAGGAAAAGGGCCTGAAGCAAAAGTTTGGGCACCCTGCATAGCAGTACTTAGTAACACCCCCTTTGGCAAGTATCACGGCTTGTAAATGCTTTCCGTAGCCAGCTAAGAGTCTTTCAATTCTTGTTTGGGGGATTTTCGCCCATTCTTCCTTGCAAAAGGCTTTTAGTTCTGTGAGATTGTTGGGCCATCTTGCATGCATTACTCTTTTGAGGTCTATCCACAGATTTTCAATAATGTTTAGGTCGGGGGACTGTGAGGGCCATGGCAAAACCTTCAGCTTGCACCTCTTGAGGTAGTCCATTGTGGATTTTGAGCTGTGTTTAAGATCATTATCCTGTTGTAGAAGCCATCTTCTTTTCATCTACAGCTTTTTTACAGATGGTGTGATGTTTGCTTCCAGAATTTGGTGGTATTTAATTGAATTCATTCTTTCCTCTATCAGTGAAATGTTCCCTGTGCCACTAGCTGCAACACAAGCCCAAAGCATGATCGATCCACCCCCGTGCTTAACAGTTGGAGAGGTGTTCTTTTCATGAAATTCTGCACCCTTTTTTCTCCAACCATACCTTTGTTCATTGTGGCCAAAAAGTTCTATTTTAACTTCATCGGTCCACAGGACTTGTTTCCAAAATGCATCAGGCTTGTTTAGATGTTCCTTTGCAAACTTCTGATGCTGAATTTTGTGGTGAGGACGCAGGAAAGGTATTCTTCTGATGACTCTTCCATGAAGGTCATATTTGTGCAGATGTCGCTACACAGTAGAACAGCACACCACCACTCCAGAGTCTGCTAAATCTTCCTGAAGGTCTTTTGCAGTCAAACGGGGGTCTTGATTTGCCTTTCTAGCAATCCTACGAGCAGTTCTCTCAGAAAGATTTCTTGGTCTTCCAGACCCCAACTTGACCTCCACCATTCCTGTTAACTGCCATTTCTTAATTATATTATGAACTGAGGAAACGGCTACCTGAAAATGCTTTGCTATCTTCTTATAGCCTTCTCCTGCTTTGTGGGCATCTTTTATTTTAATTTTCAGAGTGCTAGGCAGCTGCTTAGAGGAGCCCAT
Organism: Mobula birostris; assembly: GCF_030028105.1. Lineage (NCBI taxonomy): Eukaryota > Metazoa > Chordata > Chondrichthyes > Myliobatiformes > Myliobatidae > Mobula > Mobula birostris. Next base: position 111,651,820 of record NC_092381.1, on the reverse strand, counting down.
GGCTGCTGATTGTTGGAACAAGGTTTGAGGAGTCAGAGTATTTATAAAGCTTTGAAATTTGCATCATTTTGCCTTTCCTAACGATGACTGTGAACAAGCCATAGCCCGAACAAGCTAATTAAGGTCTGAGACCTTGGTAAAAGTTATCTGAGAGCTCAAATCTCTTGGGGAGCCCAAACTTTTGCATGGTGCTCCTTTCCTTTTTTTCACCCTAAAATTGTACAAAACAAAAATAATACACTAATCTTGCTTAAAATGTTGAAAAGAACGTTTCATCTTTAACTTTATGACTTTTGGAGATCAGTTTATCTTCTATTCACTTAACTATTCACAGTAACAGAAATTTTGACCGGGGTGCCCAAACTTTTGCATGCCACTGTATAAGTACTTAACATAACTCCATTTTTTTCCTCTATATTTGCTTATCATTTATTTCATTGTACTGTTGACATAAAGTTAACAAATTTCACGACATATGCTGGTGATATTAAACCTGATTCTGATTTAAGGTGCCATTTAACCATTGAATCACTTTGCAGTGTGTTTGCAGTGCCTACTTTGGTAAACTTTCCAATCTAACACCTAAGCATTCACTCCTTGGCTACTAGGGCACCACTGTCTCTTTCAAGATTTATTTGTTTATTTAGAAACACAGCATGGAACAGGCCCTACTGTCTCTTCAAGCCACGCCACCAGCAACCCACCATTTTAACCCAAGCCGAATTACAGGACAGCAACCCACCATTTTAACCCAAGCCGAATTACGTCTTTGGACTGTGTGAGGAAACCGGAGCACCCGGTCTCTTTCACAAGTTATTATATAAGGAATATCCAGAATTCCTGCAGAAAATTCACAACACAAATGATGTGGTACTTTCTCAAATTAAACCATACAACGTAACTTCATGAAAACCGTAAACCATACAAAGTAACTTCATGAAAACCATCATTCCACACCTCACTGGTCCTGAAGATGATTCGGTAGATGTACTGAGATCCATGTTCTTTGCTGTCTTCCAATTTCTCCCGCTTGATGCTTATGGCCACTGGGCCCAGCTTTTCATCCACTCCAAAGTAATTCCAGTGCTCTGGGAAAACACAGTGGGAGAAGAAGTAAATCCCTGACCACAGAGGACAATTTCAGAATGGCAAACCTACTCACTCAGCGGCTCAGGCACCATCAGTAGAGACAGAAATAGTCAACATTTCATATCAACAGCCTTTCATCAGATCTCAGTGTAAACCAGGGGTTCCCAACCTGGGGTTCATGGACCCCTTGCCTAATGGTATTGCTCCATGGCAGACAAAAGATTGGGAACCCCTGATATAAACTCTATTTTCCTCTACAAGGATGTTCTCTCACTCCTTTCGATTTTTGTTGTTTTCATTTTAAGTTCCCAAAAAAGGAAACCTTCCATAACAGAAAAGGTTGAATAAATTAAGACTTCATTCCTTGAAACGTAGAAGATTGAAAGGGGATTTGATAGAGGTATACAAAATTATGAGGGGTATAGATAGGGTAAATGCAAGCAGGCTTTTTCCACTGAGGTTGGGTGGGACCAAAACAAGAAGTCATGGGTTAAGGATGAAAGGTAAAAAATTTAAGGGAACAAGAGGAGAAACTTCTTCACTCAGAGGGTCATGAGAGTGTGGAACGAGCTGCCAGCACAAGTGGTGCATGCACACTTGATTTCAATATTTAAGAGAAGTTTGGATATTGATGTTAGGGGTATGGAGGGTTTTGGTCCCTGAGTAGTCAATGGAAGTAGGCAGTTTAAATGTTTTTTCATGGAGTAGATAGGCCAAAGGGCCTGTTTCTATGCTGTACGTTTCTGTGACTCCATAATTTTGCATCACTGTGTAACTGTGGGGGAAAGAACAACGTGAAACTGGGCTAGTTCACAATTCTGCATCTTTTTGGGATGGGGGCCAAATACAGGTCCCACACCACCAGGTTCACCCCACAACCATCAGGCTCCTGAACTCACATGGATAATTTCAGTCACCTCAGCACTGAACTGATTCCACAATCTATGGACTCACTCCAGGGACTCTACAACTCATGTTCTCAGTATTATTCATTTACTTACTTGTTATTATTATGATTATTATTATTATTATTATCATCATCATTACTTTTTGTATTTGCACAGTTTGTTTTCTTTTGTACACTAGTTGTTTGTAAGGCTTTGTGTGTAGTTCTTTATTGATTCTATTGTATTTCTTTGTTCCACTGTGAATGCCTGCAAAAAATGAATCTCAAGGTAGTAGGAAAGGGAAATTGGTCAGTATGGATGAGATGGACCGAAGGGCCTATTACCATGCTGCATAACTTGTGATTTTGCGATGTTTTGTCAAGAGAAGCACTAGACTGAAAGTGGTGGGTACCTGAATGCACTGCCAGGGATGGTAGTGGAGGTAAGCATTGCAGAGGCATTTAAGACCATAAAATATAGGAGCAAAATTATGCCATTTGGCACATGGAGTCTGCATCCTTTCATCATGACTTATCCATTTCCCTCTCAGCCCCAATCTCCTGTGAGGGGCATGACCAAGCACAGAAGGTGTCAGGAACAGCTTCTTCCCCTCTGCCATCTGATTCCTAGCTTTGGACACTACCTCACTTTTTTTTAATATACAGTATTTCTGTTTTTTGCACATTTTAAAAAATCTATTCAATACACGTAATTGATTTACTTGTTTATTTATTATTATGTTTTATTTATTTATTTTGTTTTCTGTCTCTGGTAGATTATGTATGGCATTGAACTGCTGCTGCAAATTTAACAAATTTCGTGTCACACGCTGGTGCTAGTAAACCTGAATCTGATCCACAGCAGTCAAGGAAGACCCAGTTTATGATGCTTGTTCACGCCACTGGACGGACTTCTGAGGTCGAGAGAACCGAACTGCCCCAGTGTAATGGCTTCCCCTCTTTAAAAACTCTCCCACACAGGTTTCCTGTCATCGACCAACACCACCACCATCACTCACATCAGTGGCATTAATCAAACTCACAGCTTCGTTGGATAAACAACTTAGATCTGTGATTCCAGCACCAACAGCTCCTAATGAAACTATCAGCTGCATACAATGGGAAAGGTTTACAAGTAATTTGATGCCGATTTTTCCCCCTCTTCTGTCACGGTACAGAAACCACTCACACCTTCACGCAGGGGACAGTCTGACCTTGCCCAAATAATAAATTATATTTCCTTTCTGACATCAGTATAAGGAAGGCATACTACAATGGTATGAGCTAATTGATTTCGTGGTGGAGGTGTTGATCAGCCTTTCTGCTTGGGAAAGGAGTCTGCGAGAGGCCCTCTGCTGTGTGGCTTGCTGTGGCATGTGGGTAGGTCTCCGTGCTCATGTGGTGTCTCTCTTTGTTGACAAACGAAAATCTAACCATGATTCTGAGTTACAGATTGGACTATTGCATTTATGGACAATGGACTTTCTCAGACTTATGGTTTAAATATTCTGTGTTTTGAGCTCATTTCTTTCTGTTTTGCTGTGCGGGGGGGTTTGGCATTGATGTTCTTGTTATGTTTTGGGTGGGGGACGAAGGGTTTGGGTGTTGAAGATTGGGATGCTGTTCTTTTTTGTGTGGGGGTTGATTTGATGTTTCTCTCTGAACAATTTTCATGTTCTTCTTTTGTTTCGTGGCTATCTGGAGAAGACAAATCTCAGAGTTCTATATGGATACATACTTTGAAAATAAATGAACCTTTGAACCTTTGAAAGTAACTGTTTCGGAGTCTGGTGGTCCTGGCATGGATGCTATGTAGCCTCCTCCCTGAGGGGTTTGGGACAACCTCCACTACAACTGCTTTATCATCTTATGTACAGGCACTCCTGTGCCTAGCATCATTTTATGGACATACAATCAATCAATGTACAGTATATGAGCTGTCTTTCGTATATATATTTATTGTGTTTTTTATTATTGTGTTCTTTATCTTATTGTGTTTTTTTTGTGCTGCATCGGATCTGGAGTAACAATTATTTTGTTCTCCTTTACACTTGTGTACTGGAAATGACAGTAAACAACCTTGAATTTTGAGGCTTGGTTGAAGGAAAATCTCTGCACTGTGCTTCAGTGTTGGACAAATCCTACAGTGGCCAGAATTCCTAGAATTGAGTACTTGACGTAAGAAGTTGGGGCTGAGAGATTGCTCCGGGCTGTGAGCTCCACGACGATTTGTCCCGATTTCTGTGATGAACTGAGGGTGAGGCTTTGGGCCTGCACTGGCTGCTCCGGGCTTCCTGTCTATGGACTCACTTTCATTCCGAATGTGTTGCTTGCTTTTATTGTTTGCACTGAAATTTATTTATCGAGCTACAGCGTGGAATAGGCCCTCTGGCCCTTCGAGCCGTGCTGCCCAGCAATCCCCCACTTTAATACCAGCCTAATCACTGGACAATTTACAATGAACCTACCAACTGGTACATCTTTGGAACATGGGAAACCCATGCAGTCATGGGGAGAACGTACAAACTCCCTACAGGCTGCGGTGGAATTGAACCCCAGTCACCTGTACTGTAAAGCGTTGGGCTAATCACTAAGCTACCGTGTCACCTACCACAATGTGTGTGTTTTCCCTCTCTGCACATCTTTTTTTAATTGTATTCTTTTGGGCTTTTTGTTCTGTGACTGCCTGTAAGCAGACAAATCTCAAGGTTCTACCATTTATATACACTTTGATAATAAATGTACTTTGAGCTTTGAAGATGCCATTAGAATTTGAAAAATATTCATAGGAATGGACCTATTTCATAAAATGAAATAAACACAAGCCTGCTACTAAAGCCAAAGAGGCCACATCTACTTACTGCTTTGAAGAAGGCCATTCGTCCCATTGAGTAAGCGTCAGCCCTATTCTCCCACTAATTTTCCTTCAACATTTTCCTCAGTCATATCAATGACAGATTCCACCTGTCCTTTACACATCAAGGGCAATTTAGACTGGCCAATTAACTTACTCATTGGGCTTTTGAACCCTTTGACAATTTCATTTAAATTAAAACTCTCCTGGGTGTAGTTGCAATGCTTAAAGGCTCAGTGATCAATAATTCCTATTGAGCAAGTAATTGCATTTTCTATGTGAGTGAAGCAAAGCAGCAAGACTAGAATCAGAGTCATAGAACTCTCCAAGAGGATCACAACTTTGCTGTAGGGTTTGGAGGCTTGCGTGTTTCAATGACCCCAGAGAGCAATGTTGTCTGGAGTCAGGACTTTATGCTTTGGCTCTTGGTAGGGTCACCCATGCCAAACAGGTCAAAAGGTAGAGGCCAGACTAAGAGTGGTCCACTGGTCCTCCAGGTTCCGGGGGGGGGGGGGGTTCAGCTCAGGGTTAACAACGCTGAACGGTCAAAAGCTAATTGTTATGAAAACAGCAATGAAGAATCCTAACATCTGAGTGTGACGGTATTCCTGAGTCTCTACCCGGGACTTGCATGACTGACAGGAGTGGAAACCAAGAGGAAGCTACTGACATGATGAAGGAAGCCCTGAACACCACCAGAGATGGAGGACCTTCATTGCTGCCCTAAACTCCAGCGGTGTAATAGGCAGTAAGTAAGTCATACAGCAATACAGCGCCGAGTGGTGTCATCACTCAAGCTGAGTATGATGTTCTCCTAAAATGCTGTGTATTGGCTGTAGGGGCCCATCCAGGATCAACTTAACTGTGATGTTAGGGTGAATTCCCTTAATGGAGAATGCCTGTGTGTGACTTTGTTTAACATGGGGAGGCTGATGCACGGGCAGCCACCACTCGGTCCTTGACAGATCGGGGTCAGGGTGCAGTGGTATAGAATGCAAGACGACTGGGGACTCTAATCTGCCGCAGCCGTTGTGATGTGTCACCATCTTCTGCCAGCTCCACAGCTGAGGCCGTGCTTAGATTGATCGCTCTTTAGAACCTCGTCCTTGACCTTACCACCTTGGGTGACCTGACCAGGGGTGAAGTTCCAGGTGGCTAAGCTCTAGATCGGGGGTCCCACCCTGGGGTCCACAAACCCCTCGGTCAATGGTATGGGTCCATGGCATAAAAAGTTTGGGAAATCCTGCTCCATATGGCATTGCTCTGGGAATCTCAGGAACTCACAAGCTACTCCAGCATGACAAGATGGCAATCCTCAGAGCACTCTAGTACAGACCAAGTGCTCTTTGGCTCTATGAGAACATAGAACACAGAAATTTACAGCACATTAACCATAACCATATAACAATTACAGCACGGAAACAGGCCATCTCGGCCCTTCTAGTCCGTGCCGAACTCTTACTCTCACCTAGTCCCACCAACCTGCACTCAGCCTACAACCCTCCATTCCTTTCCTGTCCATAGAGCTATCCAATTTAACTTTAAATGACAACATCCAACCTGCCTCAACCACTTCTGCTGGAAGCTCGTTCCACACAGCTACCACTCTCTGAGTAAAGAAGTTCCCCCTCATGTTACCCCTAAACTTTTGCCTTTGGCCCACAATGTTGTGCCGACCATGTAACCTACTCTAGAGTCTGCCTGGATTTCCCCAGCGCATAGCCCTCTATTTTTCTAAGCTCTAAGAAATCAGATTTTCTAAGAATTGGATTGAGTTAAATTGTTTAACTTGGTTCAAACACTTTGGGTAGCCTTCCACGAGCTCTCACAGTAAGTTGCTGGAATTTAGTTCCATTCCTCCAGACAGAACTGGTGTAACTGAGTCAGGTTTGTAGGCCTCCTTGCTCGCACACGCTTTTTCAGTTCTGCCCACATATTTTTCTATCAGATTGAGGTCAGAAAATGATGTCAAGTCTAGTTCATCCTTGGGAGCAATTTCCAAATGCCTGAAGGTACCACGTTCATCTGTACAAACAGCAGTACGCAAGTATAAACACCATGGGACCACGCAGCCGTCATACCGCTCAGGAAGGAGACGCATTCTGTCTCCTAGAGATGAACGTACTTTGGCGTAAAAAGTGCAGATCAATCCCAGAACAACAGCAAAGGACCTTGTGAAGATACTGGAGGAAGCAGGTAGACAAGTATCTATATCCTCAGTAAAACGAGTCCTATATCGACATAACCTGAAAGGCTGCTCAGCAAGGAAGACGCCACTGCTCCAAAACCACCACAAAAAAGCCAGACTACAGTTTGAAAGTGCACATGGGGGCAAAGATCTTACTTTTTGGAGAAATGTCCTCTGGTCTGATGAAACAAAAATTGAACTGTTTGGCCATCATGACCATTGTTATGTTTGGAGGGAAAAGGGTGAGGCTTGCAAGCCGAAGAACACCATCCCAACATTGAAGCATGGGGTTGGCAGCATCATGTTGTGGGGGTGCTTTGCTGCAGGAGGGACTGGTGCACTTCACAAAATAGATGGCATCATGAGGAAGGAAAATTCTGTGGATATTCTGAAGCAACATCTCAAGACATCAGCCAGGAAGTTAAAGCTCAGTCACAAATGGGTCTTCTAAATGGACAATGACCCCAAGCACACTTCCAAAGTTGTGGCAAAATTGCTTAAGAACAACAAAGTCAAGGTATTGGAGTGGCCATCACAAAGTCCTGACAATCCGATAGAAAATTTGTGGGCAGAACTGAAAAAGCATGTGCGAGCAAGGAGGCTTCTGAACCACTAGGAAAGTGATGAAGGAAATAAAAGCTGAAATAAATCATTCTCTCTACTATTATTCTGACATTTCACATTCTTAAAATAAAGTAGTGATCCTAACTGACCTAAGACAGGGAATGTTTTCTCGGATTAAAAGTCAGGAATTGTGAAAAACTGAGTTTAAATGTATTTGGCTAAGGTGTATGTAAACTTCTGACTTCAACTGTATGTCAGGCAAAATTTCCCTTAAGGAAACTATGCTGACTTTGGCCTATTTTATCATGTGCTTCCCAGTATCTTGAAACCCCATCCTTAACAGTCAACTCAAACATCTTCCCAACCATTGAAATCAGGCTAACTGGCCTATAATTTCCTGTCTTCTGCTTCCCTCCCTTTTTAAAAAGTGGAATTACATTTGCAATTTTCCTGTCTTTCGGAACCATTTGAGTAGCTAGTGATTCTTGAAAGATCATTACAAATGCCTTTATAATCTCTTCAGCTACCTCTTTCAGAACTCTGAGGTGTAGTGCAACTGGTCCAGGTGACTTATCTACTTTCAGGCCTTTCAGCCGCTCAAGCACCTTCTCCCTAGGAATAGCAACTACACTTCCTTCTAGCTTCTGACACTCTTAAATTTCTGGCATACGGCTATAGTGCCTTCAACAGTGAAGACTGACGCAAAATATTTAAGTAAGTTCACCCACCCATTACTACCTCTCCTGAGTCATTTTCCAGTTGTCCGACATCCACTCTTGCCTCTTTTACTCGTTATGTATCTGAAGAAGCTTTTGGTGTCCTCTTTTATATTACTGGCTTGCATGCCTTCATATTTCATCTTTTCTCCCTTTATTGCTTTTTAGTTACCTTCTGTTGGTTTTTAAAAGTTTCCCAATCCTCTAACTTCCCAACAATTTTTGCTCTATTATATGCCCACTCTTTTCCTTTCATGCCTCATCGAAGAAAATTTATTATCACAAGTACATATATGTAACCATACCACAAAGGTGAGATTCATTTTAACTTTTAAAATCCAATTTAGCGATACAGCCCTACTGTCCCGAAAAGACCACGCTGCCAAATTACACCAATGTGACCAATTAACCTACAAACCCATGTCTTTGGAATGTGGGAGGAAAGCAGAGCGCTTGGAGGAAATCCACACAGTCATGAGGAGTACGTACAAACTCCTTACAGTCAGCAGTGGGATTCAAACAAGGTCGCTGGTGCTCTAATAGCATTATGCTACCATGGTGCCCTTTTCTTGTGGGAATTCACAGTAAATACAAAACAACAAAACATTAACAGTAAGTAAACAAGTGATAAATATCAAGAACATGAGCTGAAAAGTCTTTAAAAGTGAGTCCTTTGGTTGTGGGAACAATTCAGTGTTGGGGCAACTGAAATTGAGAGAAGTTATTGCCTTTGGTTCTAGATGGTTGAGGGGTAACATAACTGTTCTTCATACTGATAGTGTGGGTCTCTGATGACGGATGCAGCTTTCCTGCGACAGCATTTCATGTGGATGTGCTCAATGGTGGGGAGAGCTTTCTCCGTGACAGATAACTGCTGCATTCACTAACGAGAAAATCTACAGATGCTGTAAATCTGAGCAACACCCACAAAATGCTGCAGGAACTCAGCAGGCCAGGCAGCGTCTATTGAAAACCCTTCAGAAGGGTCTCAGCCCAAAACGTCAACTGTACATTTTCCATAGATGCAGCCTGGTCTGCTGAGTTCCTCCAACATTTTGCGTGTGTTACTTTGACCATCGACACTGTCTGACCTGCTGAGTTCCTCCAGCATTTTGTGTGTGTTACTCTGACCATCGACACTGTCTGACCCGCTGAGATCCTCCAGCATTTTGTGTGTGTTACTTTGACCATCGACACTGTCTGACCCGCTGAGTTCCTCCAGCATTTTGTGTGTGTTACTCTGACCATCGACACTGTCTGACCTGCTGAGTTTCTCCAGCATTTTGTGTGTGTTACTCTGACCATCGACAGTCTGACCCGCTGAGTTCCTCCAGCATTTTGTGTGTGTTACTCTGACCATCGACACTGTCTGACCCGCTGAGTTCCTCCAGCATTTTGTGTGTGTTACTCTGACCATCGACACTGTCTGACCCGCTGAGTTCCTCCAGCATTTTGTGTGTGTTACTCTGACCATCGACACTGTCTGACCCGCTGAGTTCCTCCAGCATTTTGTGTGTGTTACTCTGACCATCGACACTGTATGATCTGCTGAGTTCCTCCAGCATTTTGTGTGTGTTACTCTGACCATCGACACTGTCTGACCCGCTGAGTTCTTTCAGCATTTTGTGTGTGTTACTCTGACCATCGACACTGTCTGACCTGCTGAGTTTCTCCAGCATTTTGTGTGTGTTACTCTGACCATCGACAGTCTGACCTGCTGAGTTCCTCCAGCATTTTGTGTGTGTTACTCTGACCATCGACACTGTCTGACCTGCTGAGTTCCTCCAGCATTTTGTGTGTGTTACTCTGACCATCGACACTGTCTGACCCGCTGAGTTCCTCCAGTATTTTGTGTGTGTTACTCTGACCATCGACACTGTCTGACCCGCTGAGTTCCTCCAGCATTTTGTGTGTGTTACTCTGACCATCGACACTGTCTGACCCGCTGAGTTCCTCCAGCATTTTGTGTGTGTTACTCTGACCATCGACACTGTCTGACCTGCTGAGTTTCTCCAGCATTTTGTGTGTGTTACTCTGACCATCGACAGTCTGACCCGCTGAGTTCCTCCAGCATTTTGTGTGTGTTACTCTGACCATCGACACTGTCTGACCCGCTGAGTTCCTCCAGCATTTTGTGTGTGTTACTCTGACCATCGACACTGTCTGACCCGCTGAGTTCCTCCAGCATTTTGTGTGTGTTACTCTGACCATCGACACTGTCTGACCCGCTGAGTTCCTCCAGCATTTTGTATGTGTTACTCTGACCATCGACACTGTCTGACCTGCTGAGTTCCTCCAGCATTTTGTGTGTGTTACTCTGACCATCGACACTGTCTGACCTGCTGAGTTTCTCCAGCATTTTGTGTGTGTTACTCTGACCATCGACAGTCTGACCTGCTGAGTTCCGCCAGCATTTTGTGTGTGTTACTCTGACCATCGACACTGTCTGACCTGCTGAGTTCCTCCAGCATTTTGTGTGTGTTACTCTGACCATCGACACTGTCTGACCCGCTGAGTTCCTCCAGCATTTTGTGTGTGTTACTCTGACCATCGACACTGTCTGACCTGCTGAGTTCCTCCAGCATTTTGTGTGTGTTACTCTGACCATCGACACTGTCTGACCCGCTGAGTTCCTTCAGCATTTTGTGTGTGTTACTCTGACCATTGACACTGTCTGACCCGCTGAGTTCCTCCAGCATTTTGTGTGTGTTACTCTGACCATCGACACTGTCTGACCCGCTGAGTTCTTTCAGCATTTTGTGTGTGTTACTCTGACCATCGACACTGTCTGACCTGCTGAGTTTCTCCAGCATTTTGTGTGTGTTACTCTGACCATCGACAGTCTGACCTGCTGAGTTCCTCCAGCATTTTGTGTGTGTTACTCTGACCATCGACACTGTCTGACCTGCTGAGTTCCTCCAGCATTTTGTGTGTGTTACTCTGACCATCGACACTGTCTGACCCGCTGAGTTCCTCCAGCATTTTGTGTGTGTTACTCTGACCATCGACACTGTCTGACCCGCTGAGTTCCTCCAGCATTTTGTGTGTGTTACTCTGACCATCGACACTGTCTGACCTGCTGAGTTCCTCCAGCATTTTGTGTGTGTTACTCTGACCATCGACACTGTCTGACCCGCTGAGTTCCTCCAGTATTTTGTGTGTGTTACTCTGACCATCGACACTGTCTGACCCGCTGAGTTCCTCCAGCATTTTGTGTGTGTTACTCTGACCATCGACACTGTCTGACCCGCTGAGTTCCTCCAGCATTTTGTGTGTGTTACTCTGACCATCGACACTGTCTGACCTGCTGAGTTTCTCCAGCATTTTGTGTGTGTTACTCTGACCATCGACAGTCTGACCCGCTGAGTTCCTCCAGCATTTTGTGTGTGTTACTCTGACCATCGGCACTGTCTGACCCGCTGAGTTCCTCCAGCATTTTGTGTGTGTTACTCTGACCATCGACACTGTCTGACCCGCTGAGTTCCTCCAGCATTTTGTGTGTGTTACTCTGACCATCGACACTGTCTGACCCGCTGAGTTCCTCCAGCATTTTGTGTGTGTTACTCTGACCATCGACACTGTCTGACCCGCTGAGTTCCTCCAGCATTTTGTGTGTTACTCTGACCATCGACACTGTCTGACCCGCGGAGTTCCTCCAGCATTTTGTGTGTGTTACTCTGACCATCAACACTGACTGACCTGCTGAGTTCCTCCAGCATTTTGTGTGTGTTACTCTGACCATCGACACTGTCTGACCTGCTGAGTTTCTCCAGCATTTTGTGTGTGTTACTCTGACCATCGACAGTCTGACCCGCTGAGTTCCTCCAGCATTTTGTGTGTGTTACTCTGACCATCGACACTGTCTGACCCGCTGAGTTCCTCCAGCATTTTGTGTGTGTTACTCTGACCATCGACACTGTCTGACCCGCTGAGTTCCTCCAGCATTTTGTGTGTGTTACTCTGACCATCGACATTGTCTGACCTGCTGAGTTCCTCCAGCATTTTGTGTGTGTTACTCTGACCATCGACACTGTCTGACCCGCTGAGTTCCTCCAGCATTTTGTGTGTGTTACTCTGACCATCGACACTGTCTGACCCGCTGAGTTCCTCCAGCATTTTGTGTGTTAGTCTGACCATCGACACTGTCTGACCCGCTGAGTTCCTCCAGCATTTTGTGTGTGTTACTCTGACCATCGACATTGTCTGACCTGCTGAGTTCCTCCAGCATTTTGTGTGTGTTACTCTGACCATCGACACTGTCTGACCCGCTGAGTTCCTCCAGCATTTTGTGTGTGTTACTCTGACCATCGACACTGTCTGACCCGCTGAGTTCCTCCAGCATTTTGTGTGTTACTCTGACCATCGACACTGTCTGACCCGCTGAGTTCCTCCAGCATTTTGTGTGTGTTACTCTGACCATCGACACTGTCTGACCCGCGGAGTTCCTCCAGCATTTTGTGTGTGTTGCTCTGACCATCGACACTGACTGACCCGCTGAGTTCCTCCAGCATTTTGTGTGTGTTACTCCGACCATCGACACTGTCTGACCCGCTGAGTTCCTCCAGCATTTTGTGTGTGTTACTCTGACCATCGACACTGTCTGACCCGCTGAGTTCCTCCAGCATTTTGTGTGTGTTACTCTGACCTGAGACACTGTCTGACCCGCTGAGTTCCTCCAGCATTTTGTGTGTGTTACTCTGACCATCGACACTGTCTGACCCGCTGAGTTCCTCCAGCATTTTGTGTGTGTTACTCTGACCATCGCACTGTCTGACCCACTGAGTTCCTCCAGCATTTTGTGTGTGTTACTCTGACCATCGACACTGTCTGACCCACTGAGTTCCTCCAGCATTTTGCGTGTGTTGCTGCAACCACTAAATTGAAGAGGTTTCAAGTATAAATTCTATGGAATTGCAATATGGAATACCCGCCATTTTAAGCAACACACATAAAATGCTGGAGGAACTCGGCAGGCCAGGCAGGATTTTCTCTTGTTTGTTACCCACCACTTTATCCTGGTGACATCTGGGCACTGAACACAAGGTGGAGGAACTGTTTAGAGAGAGAGGGCTGTAGTCACATTGATGCCTACAGTGTTCAGCAGAACAACACAGAACACAACAACAGAAAAACAAGCTCCGTTTCTCCCTCCCACCACTGAAATACATACAGTCCTTAAATCCCAGGAGTGAAGCTAGCAGACAAGGGCACACAGCTTGGTTACTCTACCTTTTCCGTGGAAATAATCTTGGTAGTATCTGGCTCCACGGTCCACGTGCTCGATACTGAAGTGCTTTAATCTCTCGTGCCGCAGTTGCAATTCCTTTGGCACCTCAAGCACAGATACACTCGCGTTCGTGCAGTACGGGTTCCAAACCATTTTTGGAAAACCACCTTCACAGTCTACACTCAGGCCAGCATCGATGCTGGCCTTTGACAGGCTGATGTCCCGCTCGTTCGTACCACCTGTCTCGTTACGGAAGTGAGGGCAATTTAGGAGCAGATCATTGCAGTTGCTGTCGCCCAGATCAGGTTCCAAGTCCTCTTTGCCATTCACCTCCTCAGTGCTGGTAAAGTTGGAATCCAAGTTTCCCTGAGCAAGAGAGCGTGATGCGGCCAGCGAGGCAGCCGAGGCAGCAGAAGCCCCAGTAGTGGTATTCCTCCGGTGGGCCACATAGTTTCGGTTGCTCACCACCTCGTTGAGGTCGAACAGTATGCTTTGAACATCAAAATGGCCAAAGCTCTTCTGACAAACCCACGGCTTACTGCTGTCCTGGGACCTACTGTCTTCGTGGTCCGAGCTCGGCCGCCCTGGCTCCTGCTCACTTCTGCTGCTACGCAGTTTCTTCAAGATAGACTCGCCGCTTTCATTCCACAGCTGCTTCTTGCGCGATTTCTCTCGGTCTTTGTGCGCGTTCTTTGGTTCGAGCCTTTGAGATGATTCGCTCCGGCTATCGTCGGCCTTGGTGCTGCCTTCGAGACTGAGACAGGAAGCCCTGCTCGGGTCGACCCGCAGCAATTGCTTGAGGTCTTCTGGCACAGAGCTCCGCTGATCGGTCTTCTCATTTCTGAACTCTTTCAACATGTCAAAGAAGCTTTCAGTAGCCACTCCATGAACGTCAATGGATGAAGTGCTGCCATATTCCCTTAGGGGAAGCATTCCACTCCCATGTTTGGTCCCTTTATAGTCTAGGGCTCCTTCACCATCATACTCATTGAGAGTCACCTCACTGTTACTTCGCATTCTCAGTGGAACAAACATCTTGGTTGGAGACCTAGGCCATCCCTCCTGAAACTCTACTTCCTTGGCTTTTCCTTGAGGTTTGTGGGAGAGGCTTTGAGCCCAAGGGGCTTGAGGAGTACTTTGACAGCTTGGATAACACTGACCATTATGAAAGCCTCGTGCCGAGATTAATTCAGTATCTACCACGGGTCCGTCCAAGTCCATTGCCGTGCTCCCTGTGGAATCCTTTGTTACATCCCGTTTTGGAGGCCAGTCAGCGATGCGAGCTCGGACTCCCATTTTTGGCATGGCGGGTGCAGAACTTGCCCGCAGCACGTTCTCTCCCTGACCGCACACATTCCCGTTCTGGGCCCTGAATGGAGGTGCATAGTAATCGCATGTGCCCGTGGAGGCAAGGACTTCAACGCCGACCTCCACCTTTTCATTTTGAACAGGCCTATAGCTTGTCATAGTCCGTCAACATGCAGTCGCGCAAGCAGCAACAGAAAGATCCCAGTCATTTCCTTGGCTGACAGAAGCCACTTGTTCAAGCTTCAAACAGAACCAATTCCAACAAGCAGAGATGGCATTAAGGAGCAGCTATGCTATATATCGGGATCAGCCATAACTTTTTATATTTCCTTGTCATCCACATGTCAATTGTTTTTGTGCAGCAGCGGAAAGAATCGATGAGACCAAAGATGGGAAAACCAAGACTGGATGAAGTTCAGTTAATTCCAAATACTCCCCATGTGCCGTTTGGCAGATTGACCAAGGCGTGGCATTGGATTCTTTAACCAGATGGAGATCGATGTAATCCTGCAAAAAGAATAGAATAATTGATTATTACTTTATAACAAAGACACTGAAATCCAAAATTAAACATTTTTGATGCATCTGTTGGTTTGGGTACAACAAGAGGAATCAAGTAGAACGGTTGGCACGCAGAGAGTCAAGAGAATGGAAATGCCCCAGTGCAACAGCGCTTCCACTTTAAAAACTCCTCCGCCCAGGTCTCCTGTCATCGTTGGCTATGGTGGACAACCACCACAACGTACGGGTCACAAGTTTTTCTTGCACTTGATCTAATTTGATTCTTATATTTCCAACAGGCGGAGCCAGCTCCTTGTTTACTCCCAGGCTTTTCTGACTGAAATATGATCCAAAATACTCAAACAAATTTTATTGAGACATCTCATTGTAACCTTTATTGAGAAACACTTTCTGTGATATCACATACCATGAATTGGGAGGCAAATCATAAACATACTGGAAAAGGCCAAACGGCACCCAAACCAGGAAGACTAATCTCAAAAATAGTTACTTCCCCCAACCTGGCAGGCTGAACAACATCTCCACCCATTAAGCCACCACACCAACACTACATCTCCCAAGAGGACCACGACTATGTTGCAGAGTTTGGAGACCCGGAGAGCTCTGCTGGCTACAGTCAGGACTTTATGCTTTGGCCCTTGCTAGGGACACCCATGCCAAACAGATCAAAGGGTAAAGGCCAGACTAAGAGTGGTCTACCAGCCCTTCAGGTTTGGGAGTTCAGCTCAGTACTAACAACCCTGACTGGTAAAAACAGAATCATTATGGATACAGTAACGAAGAATCCTTCTACATCTGTTGCAATGATATTCCTGAGTCTCCACCCGGGACTTGCATGACTAACACAATGAAGGAAGTCATGAACACTGTCAGAGATGGAGGACCTTCATTGCTGCCCTAAACACCAGCAGCATAACAGGCAGTAAGTAATTACCACCACTACATACATATCACATAGCGTCACTTTATACGTTCAGTCTCTGTATATAACAGTTACTTGAAAATTGTGTTTTATAGGAGTGCTTTTATACTTATACGGGAGGCGGAGATACGTCTCTAACAGAGGAGGTATAAGGCACCCCTTCCCCCGCTAGTCTGCAGGTCACCCTCGGGCAAGGTGTATCACCTGCTTAGCACCCCCCCTCCCTGATCAGGATGGCATGAAGCCATATGAACAGCTGGTGCATATCACAAGTCCTGGTTATGTGATCACTGACGCCAAGCAGACAATCTCTGAAGAGTACTGATAATATTGATAATGACTGGGGGGGGGGGGGGGGGGGGAGGGGGAGGGGGAGTCACCGGTCTTGTAAAGACACTGCCTGGAAGAAGGCAATGGTAAACCACTTCGGTAGAAAAAATTACCAAGAGTGACTGTGGTCATAGTTAAGACTATGACCGCACACGTCATACGACATAGCACACAATGACACCTTCATATGACACAGCACATGACATTATGTTCTTTATGCTTTTTATGCTCCATCAGATTCACGGTAACAATCATTTTGTTCTCTTTTACACTTGTGAACTGAAGAATGGCAATAAGCAATCTTGAATCTTGAATTTGGGATATTGATAGATTTTGGTGCTTGGTCTATGGATTGAGCAATCCCATCACCTGAGTTACTTCCTGCTGACCTAATCTCTCCAACATACCCGTCCTGATTCTCCTAACACCCACTCACACCAAGGGGCAATTTACAAAAGCTAATTAATGGACTGGCCAACACGAATTTGAAATATGGATGGATATGAGACCATCACTAGGAAACACTGCAGTCACATACAGAATGTGCAAAGAATAGGCCGTTTGGATTCAGAACTAGCTTTCCCATAAAAGGGAGTAGTGGTCAATAGATCTTATTCTGGCTGAAACTCTGTGACTAGCGGTGCATTTTTCTTTAACAAAGTAAACTTTATTTACAACTTTAAAAAACTATTTATAAGAATAAAGCATTTCATGGTTTTCCATTCTTCACAGACACATTCAATGCTTTTCATACACTGCTGCCACTCGTGTGCCACTCTTGGTTTTTATATGAAATGCTACAATCACTGAGGTGTTTCCTCGCCCCACCCGGCCCCTCGCAGTGGCTGCACCAAACCTCAGTGCATCCCTCAACAGGTAATCCTGCAGCCTGGAATATATCAGTCGGCAGCATTCCTCCACGGACATTTCGATGTGCTGGTAGACCAACAAGTTTTGGGCCAACCGAGGGACGTCATTCACCAAGTTGCTATTCTGCCAGCAGCTCCTGATGTCTGTCTCCATGTGGGTGTTCGGGAACAGCCCGTAGATCAGAGAGCTCTCTGCCACGCAGCTGCCGGGGATGAAATGCAACACAAGCCCTTTCATCTTCCTCCACATCTCCTTCGCAAAACCACAGTATGTGAAAAGGTGAGTTACTGTTTCGTTCCCACTGCAGTCATCCCGCACGTAGCAAGTTGTGGGGACGATGCTCTGGGCATGCAGGAAGGATCTGACTGGGAGGGCCCCTCTCACCCCCAGCCAGGCCAGGTCCTGGTGTCTGTTGGTGAGGCCTAGCGATGAGGCATCTGCCAGATGGTCTGGACAGTCTGCTCAGGGGACCACCCTACTAAGTCCATTGTGTCCTTTTCCTGCAGTGACTGCAGGACATTCCCTGTTGATTACCGCCTCATGGGCTCGTGAGCAAAGCTGTTAGTACGCGAGAACTTTTCCACAAATGACAGGTAGTGTGTCAACATTCAGCTGACTATGACGTTGTGTGGCAACGGGGCCAAACCGATCTTTTGCAACCTGGGGGACAGGCAGAACCTCAGCATGCCATGGTACTTGGTGCCAAACACACAGCCTGATGCAGCCACTCACTAAGGTGGTAATCAGCGTGAGGGTGACAATGGAACGACATTTCAAATCTACCGTCTGCCCTCATTGTCCAGGGACTTGTGCATGGTGACCCATCTGACCCACTCTATCTTGGATCCCCAGATGAAACTGAAGACAGCCTGGGTGATTCCCAAGCTGGAGGGACAGGGGATGGACCACACCTGTGCCGAGTACTGGGAAGGTATGCTCAGACACAGAAGGCCTGTGCGCACTCTTAGCTAAGTATCTAATTGTTGAATATTTATTTTTGTAGTCTGTGTAACTTTGGGGAGACTTGGATGTTTGATCAAATCTTTTACTGTTGGTAAATAAATGATTAATATGCTTATTCGTAGTCAATGTTTTCTGCGTCACTCACCAAACCCGTGAACCTGCTTCTACGTTACATATGTACATAGGATGTTGAACAGTACGGTATATTACAGGTCCTTTGTCCTACGATGCTGTACTGAACTTTTAACCTACTTTAAACTCAATCTAGCACTTCCCTCCCACGTTGCCCTCCATTTTTCTATCATTCATGTACCTTTCTTAAATGTCTCTAATGTATCTGCCTCTACCACCACTCCTGGCTGCTCATTCCACATACCCATACTCTCTGTGTAAGAAACCTCCTGTCTGACATTCCCCCTTATAGCTTCCTCCAATCAACTTAAAATGATGTCCCCTCATATTAGCTACTCCGCCCTGGGAGAAAGTCTCTGGCTCTTCACTCCATCTATGCCTCACATCATCTTGCACACCTCTATCAAGTTGCCTCTCATCCTCCTTCACTCCAAAGAGAAAAGCCCTAACTCGCTCAACCTATCCTCATAAGACACGCTCTCTAATCCAGGCATCATCATGGTTAAGTCTCCTCTGTACCCTCTCTAAAGCTTTCACATCCTTTCTATAATGAGGCAATGAGAAATGAACACAACACTCCAAGTGTGGTCTATCCCGGGCTTATAGAGTTGCAACGTTACCTCTTGGGCTCAATCTCCTGTATTACGAATAACCTATCCTGGGCCCAACATATCCTGACAGTACACACAAAATGCTGGAGGAACTCAGCAGGCCAAGCAGCATCTTTGGAAAAAAGTACAGTTGATGTTTTGGGCTGAAACACTTCAGCAAGACTGGAGAAAAAAAACTGAGGAGTAGATTTGAAAGGTGGGAGAGAGAAATGCCAGGCGAAGGGTGAACCTGGGCGGGGGGGAATGAAGCAAGGAGCTAGGTGAAGGAGACAGAAGGCCATAGAGGAAAGAAGAAAGGGTGGGGGGGGGGAGCACCAGAGGGAGGTGATGGGCAAGCAAGGAGATAACGTGAAAGAGGGATAAGGGGATGGGAAATGGTGAAGGGGGGTGGTGGAGGCATTGCTGGAAGTTTGAGAAATTGATGTTCATGCTATCAGGTTGGAGGCTACCCAAATGAAATATAAGGTGTTGTCCCAACATATCATTGTAGCTATAAAGAAGGCATGACAGTGGCTAAATTTCGTTAGGAGTTTGAGATGAATTGGTTTGTCATCTAAAACATTCAAAAATTTCTACATATGTACCGTGGAGAGCATTCTGACTAGCTGCATCATTGTCTGGTATTGTTGGGGGGTGGGGGGTGCGACTGGGCTGGATTAAAGTAAGCTGCAGACAGTTGTAAAATTAGTCAGCTCCATCATGGACACTAGCCTCCATAGTATCCAAGACATCTTCAAGGAGCGATGCCTCAAAAAAGGGGCATCCATCATTAAGGACCCCCATCACCCAGGTCATGCCCTCTTCTCATTGCTACCATCAGGAAGAAAGTACAGGAGCCTGAAGGCACACCCTCAACGATTCAGGAACAGCTTCTTCCTCTTTGTCGTCTAATTTCTGAATGGACATTGGACCCATGAACACTACCTCACTACTTTTTTTTTATTTCTGTTTTTGCATTACTTATTTAACTATTTTACATATATATTTACTTTAAATCACTGTTTTTTCTGTATTTATTATGTATTGCATTATACTGCTGCTGCAAAAATAACAAGTTTCATGACATTTGCCGGTAATATGAAATCTGATTCTGACAACCCGTACGCCTTCTTAAAAAACCCTGTCAACTTGCACTGCAACTTAGAGGGATTTATGGATGTTTCTTTCTGTTTTTCTTTCTTTCTCTCTCATTCTCATCCATCCCTAATTTACACAAATATCAAAAAATAAGGTAGGTTCTTTCACAAGTTGTCCCAGCTGAGAATACCAAAATGAACCTCCACAATACGCTTTGAGCTCATAAGTGCAAGTTTCATCTTGACAAGGATGTGAACCACCCAGCCACATATTTGCCTTATTGTTTAAGAACCGATTCAGTAATCCTGCTTTCCCACAACTGCTAAACAAGACTGCTGCTGAAAGATGTCTGGCGATCGGAGGTGGTGCTGTTTATAGTAATCTCTTAGGAGCAGGCCAGTGCAGACCTGCTTCTAACTTTGGACAATGTGAGTCAGTGGACTTGGTTGGTTCAGGTTCCAAGGTGCAGACAGCAAGTCGTGCCAATGTACAGCTATTTACCAAGAATAAATCTGCAGCCTTTTGTCTTCTGTGCTGCAGCACAAGTCATCAAGGTGACATATTTATTAGTTATTTTCAAAATACTCCCACCTACCAATGGCGGAAAAGACAGAGTGGAATTTTGTTGGCGTTTATTGGGAGGAGGCTACGTAGCAACCACATCAGCAGAACCAGAATGAGAAACAGTTTCTTTCCCAAGCAGTAAGGCTGATCAACACCTCCTTCCACTAACCCACCACCTCCACACTCCCAACCACCACTACTTTATCATTTCCTGTCAGAGTCACATTATGTGCCTAGCATCACTTTATGGACATATAATCAATATATGCATACAAGTTATCTTATGTATTTATATTTATTGTGTTCTTTATCTTGCTTTTTTTTTGTGCTGCTTCAGATCTAGAGTAACAAGTATTTCATTCTCACTTACACTAGTGCCCTCCAAGAGGATTACAACCTTGTCCTTGGGTTTGGAGGCTGTGTGCCTCAATGACCCGGAAAGCTATGTTGGCTGGAGTCAAAGCTTTATGCTTTGGCTTTTGGTAGAGATTAGACTAAGAGTGGTCCATCGGTCCTCCAGGTTCAGGGGTTCCGTTCAGGGATAACAACCCTGACTGGTCAAACAAAATTGTTTAGGAAGCAGCAATGGAGATTCCTTCTACATCTGAGTGTGACGGTATTCCTGAGTCTCCACCCGGGACTTGCATGACTGACAGTAGTGAAAACTGAGAGGAAGTTACTGGCAAGACAAAGGAAGCCCTGAACACTAGCAGAGGGTAAGGACCTTCATTGCCGCCCAGCAGCGTGATGGGCAGTAAGATACACTTGTGTCCTAGAAATTACATTAAATAATCTTGAATCCTGCTTGCAATCTGCTCATACACAACTACATGACCCTATGACATGGCTGATCTCATCACCAACAAAGTTGAGCAGGTCTACAGAGAGGATATGGAAGAGGCTGAAGTGTGGTAGTTAAAACTGTCGGATGCATCATTGGCACCAGCCCACCCGCCACCAAAGGCATATATATAGTAAGGTGCTGGAAATGGGCCAGCAGTGTCATGAAGGATACCCCCCACCCTGCTCACGGACTGTTTGTCCCACTCCCATCAGGGAGGATGCTACATAGCATCCATGCCAGGACCACCAGACTCAAAAACAGTTACTTTCCCCAATCCATCAGACTGATCAACACCTCCACTCATTAACCCAACACTGCACACCCCCAACCACCACTACTTTATTATTTCTTGTCAGAATCACCTGATGTACAGGTACTCAGGTCCAACGTCACTTTATGTACATATAATCTTATGTATTTAAATGTACTGTGTTTTAAATTGTTCTTTCTGTTTATTGCGTTTTTTATGCTGCATCAGATCTGGAGTAACAATCACTTTGTTCTCCTTTACACACGTGTACTGAACAATGACAATAAACAATCGTGAATCTTGAAAGTCCTAACCTATTCAACCTTTCTCTATAACAAAGGTCCTCTAGTCCTGGCAACATCCTTGTAAATTTTGTCCATATTTTTTTCAATTGTACTGCTCTTTCCTGCATTGTAGGTGACTAGAACTGGACATAATACTATAAACTTGGCCCCACCAATGTCTTATATATTACTTGAACATGAGATCACAGAGGTACACTGAATCCAAACTTGCAACAAAAGATCTTTTCAGCCTTGAAAAAACAGAATGCAAGTTATTGCTTTATTTCTAAAATACCTAATTCAGGAACAATAAGATGGAAGATGGAACTTCATGGAGAGAAGTGCGAAGTGTTGCACTTTGGTAGCACCATCCAGGGTGACCCTTACACAGTGAATGGAAGGACACAGAGCAATGTGGTAGAACAGAGGGATCTGGAAATACATGTCCATAATTCATTGAAAGTAGTGTCACAAGTAGATAGGGTCATAAAGAAAGCTTTTGGCACACTAACCTTCATAAATCAATGTACTGAATACAGGACATGGGATCTAATATTGAAGTTGTATAAGACGTTGGCCAGGCCTAATATGGAGTACTGTGTGCAGTTTTCGTCACCTACCTACAGGAAAGATGTAAATAAGTGAATGCAAGCAGGCTTTTTCCACTGAGGCAAGGGGAGAAAAAAACCAGAGGACATGGGTTAAGGGTGAAGGGGGAAAAGTTTAAAGGGAACATTGGGGGGAGCTTCTTCACACAGAGAGTGGTGGGAGTGTGGAATGAGCTGCCAGACGAGGTGGTAAATGCAGGTTCTTTTTTAATATTTAAGAATAAATTGGACAGATACATGGATGGGAGGTGTATGGAGGGATACGGTCGGTGTGCAGGTCAGTGGGACTAGGCAGAAAATGGTTCGGCACAGCCAAGAAAGGCCAAAAGGCCTGTTTCTGTGCTGTAGTTTTTCTATGGTTTCTTTCTTTCTATAAGGTTGAAAAAGTACAGAGAAAATTTACAAGGACATTACCGGGACTGGAGGACCTGAGCTATAAGGAAAGATGGAATAGGTTTGGACTTTATTCCTTGGCACATAGGAGAATGAGGCGAGATTTGATTGAGGTAAACAAAATGATGAGGGGTATACATAGGGTAAATGCAAGCAGGCTTTTTCCCCACTGAGGTTGGGTGGGATTCTAACTAGAGGTCATAGGTTAAGAGTGAAAGGTAAAAAGTTTATGAGTGGAAGCCTCCTTCCTCAGAGGGTCGTGAGAGTGTGGAATGAGCTGCCGGTGCATGTGAGCTCAATTTCAACATTTATGAGAAGTTCAGATAGGTACATGGATGGTAGGGGTATGGAGGGCTTTGGTCTAGGTGTGGGTCAATGGGAGTAGGCAGTTTAAATGGTTCGGCACTGACTAGATTAAAGAGCAAATACTCATCGAGAAAATAGCTGGGATTCCTTTTGTTTATTTAGGATACTATGCTTCATAATTGTGACAGGAGGCTGTTGCTGAACAATTCATAACCAGCATCACGCTGCGTGCACTTGTGTGGCTGTTAAACACTACACTGTGCTTAGATTGAACAGTTTTTAAATAGTGTCAGTTGTGTTTGCTTGTCTTCAAAAAGCAGTGATTTTTGTCACTGATAGTTGTCAAGAAATAAGAAATAAGACAATTTAGAATGATTTTGCTCACTGTGGTTTCATGCATTCGGGCTTGAAGATTCTAGAGATGGCTGAGAACGAAAATGAAATGATTTCATCAAGTTAGAAACTATGAAGGATTTGAAGGTCTTGAATGTTACAATGAAAACAAAGATTCTGAGGATGCAACTGTCGAAAGCATTGTATGAAGGCTCATCATCTGCACTAGGTGCTTGCGCTGACTTTGTTCATTTACAGTCAATCAAAAGGACACGGCAGTGTCACTGGATGAATTGCTCCATCAATAACTATTAGAAACTACTGTTTTATAGTAATGTGGTAGTATAGGTAGTGTTCTAATTTCTTCCGTATTTCATTTAAATATATAATTTGTTATTCAGTTAAACTGTAGTTTGTCTTTTTTATACATGTAATGTTAAGATTTCTACTGCTCTGCTGTGAGGTATTTTATTTTAGCAGTTTTCTGTAAAAGCAGCGTGTTCCGCTGGAAAGTGTGTTTTGGTTTCAGCTAAAGATAAGGAGCCACATTGTCCAACTTAGGATGTGTATCAGACAATCAGGATTGTGGGATGTGATAAAAGGTTCTAGGGAACTGTGGGGAAGAATTTTCTGAAGGACAGTAGTGTGGCTTGGGTTTTTTTGGTGGAGTGGGGCACAAGAGAAGATGCTGCAGAATGTCATTGGAAGGAAAGAGCCCGTTACAAGAAGTGCTTTGTGAAGATGAATGGCTCCAAGGATGAAGGGTCAATATTCCTGAGAGAACTGGTTCATTCGACATTGACTTTGAGAGAAGTTTGGAATGTGGCAGGTGCCTTCACGCAGGCTATGGGTCCAGTTCTTAAATACAGCGATACAACCCGGCTACTTCAGAATGAGTTCCAACGTTTAAGTGCATATTGGACTGGTTTAACTGTAATGGGCCCTTTTCTTTTTCTGTAACTGTTTGTTAAAGTTGAAAATCTAATAAATGTACTTTCTTTATAATTTTATGCTGGTGTACGGTCTGATAAGTGTGTATGGGTAGTGTTTACACAGCATTTTCTACAAACTATGTTCCTTAATTGGAACATCCTAACTTTCCTGCTTGGTTCAATCCCAAATCGTACTGACCCTAGACGTATATTGTTTATGAAAAGTGGTCCTCTCACCGCTCAGTCACGTGGCTGTTAGCAGAGTTGGTGTACAAGTGCCGGCGAGAGAATTACATAGGTTTTTAACTATTTCCATGAAACATTAGCTAATTGGGGCAGCTGCTCAATTGGGCCAAAATGTATCAGTCCCGATTAACTGAATGTGCATAAATTTTTACATATACACGCACATATATATTTAAAAAAACTGTTTGTTCTAAGAATGTAGTGTCTAATGGACACACAAGTTCACAGAAGTGAAGCTAGTTAGAAATTGTTTGCCAACAGTCTCCTGTCCCAATTAAATGATATAATATCAAACAAAAACAAAGGAAATCCCAGCTATTTTATCAATTAGGTTTTGTTCTTTAAGAATTGTCCCAAATAAGTGACTACTCCGATTAACTGATGGACCAACTAAAATGAATCCTCTGTAGATATTCATTCATTATGTGCCGTGTTGTATGACATGGGCAATCATGGTCTTTCCATGACCATGAATGTTCTTGGCAAATTTTTCCACAAAAGTGGTTTGCATTGCCTTCTTCTGGGCAGTGTCTTTACAAGATGGGAAGGAGTGCCTTACACCTCTTTTGTTAGAGACATATCTACACCCCGCCACCTAAACTGTGTATATACGCGCGCATGTCTGTGTGTATATATACAATTTAATTAAATTAAAAAGTAGTTTGAAAAGACAATAAAAAAAAGTGAGGTAGTGTACATGGGTTCATTGTCTTCAGAAATCTGATGGTGCAGGGGAAGAAGCTGTTTCTGAAATGCGGAGTGTGTGTCTTCAGGTTCCTGTAGCAATGAAATGAGGGCATGTCCTTCACAGACAAACGTGAATGTCAATGGAAAATAATGGTGACTTATCAGAGAAAATGAAAGATGAATGCTGTTTATTACTGGCAACAAGTGAACTGCCATGGTGACAAACATATAAGGTTATGGGGGAGATACATATTAACAGCAAAACCAAGGAACTGATTATAGACTTCAGGAGGAGGAAACCAGAAGTCCATGAGCCAGTCCTCATCCGAAGATCAGAGGTGGAGAGGGTCAGTAAGTTTAAGTTCTTGGGTGTTACTATTTCAGAGGACTTGATCTGGACACAGCAGGTCAATGCAATTGCAACAAAAGCATGGCCATGCCTCTACTTCCTGAGGAGTCCGCAGAGATTTTCATGACATCATAAACTTTGACAAACTTCTGTGGATGTGTAGTGGAGAGTGTATTGACTGGCTACATCACGGCCTGGTATGGGAACACCAATGCCTTTGAGTGAAAAATCTTACAAAAGACACTGGATGTGGTTCAGCATTTCCTGGGTAAAGTCCTCTCAACCACTGGACACACCAACATTAAATACTAATGCGGGACAGCAGCTTCCATCATCAGAGATCCCCACCACCCAGGACATGCTCTCTTCTCGCTGCTACCATCAGGTAGAAGGTACAAGAGCCTCAGGACTCACACCACCAGGTTCAGTAACAGTTACTACCCATCAACCACTGGGCTCTTGAACAAAAGGGGATAACTGCACTCACCTGCCCATCTAGTGAGATGATCCCACAACCAATGATCCCACTTTAAGGATTCTTTATCTCATTATTTCATATTCTCATTACTTATTGCTATTTATTTATATTAGCATTTACACAGTTTGTTGACTTCTGCACTCTGGTTGATCTTTCATTGATTCTGTTATAGTTACTATGCTATAGACTTACAGAGTATGCCAACAGGAAAAAGAATCTCAGGGTTGTATGTGGTGACATATATGAACTCTGATAATAAAATTTACTTTGAACTTTAATCTCTATTCAGAGTATGATCCAGGCCTGGCTCAATCCCTCTGGTGTGTGAGAAGTCAGTTAAGATGGTAGTCTTATCTCTCTTTACCTCATTGTGTAAATAAAACTCCTGTTAAATGTGTCTTCAAAGCGGAGAGGACTCCAGCCCCCTATCAAAGAGTAGAATGCAACTGGCAGGAAAAAAAACACTGAAAACTGACCATAAACCGTGCACTCAACTCAGCTCTTGAACTTGACGCTTGTAATCCACACAGATGGATCCAATAGTTGAGAACACAGAACGCAGAGTGCAAAATTTCGTAGGATATTACAGAGAAAATAACGGAGAAATAAATGATTACGGCACTGTGGGAACATCAGCTCACATCACAAACCTGGGGCTGCCAGCTCCAATGGGTGGTAATAATACGCAGATTTTTTCATGGCAATTAAAATGAATCTCAAGACTGTTTGTACTTCTGGATTAAATTACAGTCAAAGTCAAAATTTATTACCAATGTTACCATATACTTGATCTTCATATACTTGACTTTGGAGAGGGGTCAAGGAGGTTCGCGAAAATGATTCCAGGAGTGAACGGCTTGTCATATGAGGAGTGTTTGATGGCTCTGGGCCTGTACTCACTGGAATTCAGAAGATTGGGGGGTGGGGGGGGGAATCTCATTGAAACCTATCGAATGTTCAAAGGCTTTGATAGAGTGGATATGGAGAGGATGTTTTCTATGGTGGGGTAGTCTATGACCAGAGGGCACAGCCTCAGAACAGAGTGGCATCCTTTTAGAATGGCAGTGAGGAAGCATTTTTTGCAGCCAGAGTGGTGAATCTGTGGAGCTTGTTGCCGCAGAGGGCTGTGGATGCCAAATCATTAAGTATATTTATCGCAGAGATTGACAGATTCCTGATTATTCAGGGCATGAAAGGATACGGGGACATGGTAGTAGATTGGGGCTGAGAGGGAAAATGGATCGGCCATGATGAAATTCATGAGAAAGGGGTAAGCTAGTTAGGGGGCACCAATCCATCGTGGGTAAAGCCCTCTGCACCACTGGGCACATCTACATGAAATGCTGTCGCAGGAAAGCCATATCCATCATCAGCGACCCCACTATCCAAGACATGCTCTCTCCTCGTTGCTGCCATCAGGAAGAAGATACAGGAGTCTCAGGATCTACACCACCAGGTTCAGGAACAGTAACTACCCCTTAACCATCAGGCTCTTGAACCAAAGAGGATAATTTCCCTCACTACAACTCTGAACTGATCCCACAACCTATAGACTCATTTTCAAGGACTCCATAAATCATATTCTCAGTATTATTTATTTCTTATTCATTGTTATTATTATTAATTTAATGTGCTTTTTGTATTTACACTGCAGGAGCAATAAAATCATAAGATAAAGGAGCAGAATTAAGCCATTTAGCCCCTCAAGTCTGCTCTGCCATTTCACCATGGCTGATCTATTTTCGTTCTCTGGTCTTCAAATACTTCACCATAGGAAGCATCCTCTCCACATCCACTCTATCGAGACCATTCAACATTTGATAGGTTTCAATGTGGTTACACCTCATTCTTCTGAATTCCAGTGAGTAGAGGCCCAGAGCCATCAAACACTCCACATATGAGAAGCCTTTCAATCCCAGAATCATTTTTGTGAACTTCTTTTGAAGTCTTCAACGTCAGCACATCCTTTCCTGGATAAGGGGCCCAAAACTGCTCACAAAACTCCAAGTGAGGCCTCACCAGTGCTATATAAAGCCTCAACATGACATCCTTTACATTGAGCCATGTATCTATTTTGTGCCTATCTGTACTGTATTTTGTGTTGCGTGTTTATTATGGGCAATTTGTCACGTGGGTTAGGGCGTGGTAGAAACAAATGAGTGTGTGTGTATGTGTATGTATATATACACATACACACTCAAATTCACACTTTGTCTTTAGTTTAGTCTAGTTGAGAGGGAGTGAACTGCAGGGTGATATTTTTTATTGACAGCTAATTATACTTATCTCATTATTTCACTTAGTTACACTTATTTCATGTAATGTCATTTATTTATGATCTCCATTATATTGCTAATTTAGTGTTGTTAGGTTTCTCTTGCTACAAGATCGTTCATCTTTGCTGGAATTGTAATAAAGGATCGAACGTACATTTTTTCAACTTGGAACTCAGTTATTTGGACAGTACCGAGTCCCTTCTTCGGACCGAGACATTAACTATCTATTCATTTCCATAGACACTGCCTGAGCTGCTGAGTTCCTCCAGCATTTTGTGTGCATTGCTCTGGATTTCCAGCATCTGCAGATTTTCTCGTGTTTGTGATAGCCTCACTCAGTCCCTTAGAGGTTTTGGTTTATTTCCAAATGCACATTGGTTGTTTGTCCATCTTGGCTATATGTAGTTCTTCATCAATCCTGTTGTGCTCTGAATGCCCACCAAGAAAATGAATCTCAGTGTAGTACATGGTGACATTATGTACCTTGATAATAAATTTACTTTGAACTTTATAACTATTTTGTTTCATGTGCAATGATGCATGTTTTGGATTCCTAACAATTAGAATTTAAGTAAATGAGAGATTCTGCAGATGCTGCAAATCCAAAGCAACCCACAAAATACTGGAGGAACTCAGCAGGTCAGGCAGTACCTATGGAAAGAAATATACATAGTTGACGTTTCAGGCCAAGGCTTCTTCTTAGATGTCACCATTAAAAGGTGGAGAGGAGAAGGAGAATAGCCAGAAGGTGATGGGTGAAACCAGGTGGGTGGGAAAGGTAAAGGGTTGGAGAGGAAAGAATCTGATAGGAGAGGAGAGAAGATCATAGGAGAAAGGGAACGAGGAGGGAATCCGGGGGAGTTGATTGGCAGATGAGAAGGGGTAAGAGGACAGAGTGGGGAATAAATAATGAGGGGAGGGGGAGGATTTTTTTTACTAGAAGGAGAAATCGATATTCATGCCATCAGGTTGGAAGTTATCCAACGGAATATGAGGTGTTGCTTCTCAATCCTGAGAGTGGCCTCATTGTGGCACAAGAGGAGGCCATAGACCGACATATCAGAATGGGTATTAAAATGTTTGGCCACCGGCAAGCTTGACTTGTGGCAAATGGAGCAGAGGTGCTTGGTGAAGCAGTCCCCCAATTTAAAATTAAGCGTGGTTTCAAAGCACAAGTCACCTAGGATAAGGATTACCTTCTCCAATTTATAATCTGTGTTTGCACATCGAACGTACAAAATGGAAAATAGCACACAAATATTTTTGCAGCCTCACAGCATCAGAGACCAGGGTTGAAAACCCACCTCTGCTGCTCTCTGTGTTGCATGTTCTTCCTGTCACCACAATGGGTTATGTCTGTGTGCTCTGGTTTCCAATGTATATATTAACCCATGAATAAATATGATTGGAGGTTGTTATTTGAGCTCTGAGAAAGTGTCATTAGTTCCTGAGTGGCTAAGACAGGCTCCTTTCCTCAGCAACAGAATCACAGATGAATGAGAATAAATGTCTCTCAGGATTTGCAACGTGAATGTAATGGATAAAGTCCATTGCTGTGAAACCCAGAAGGAACACAGCTTTTTGAATATTTTGTTTCAGTATTGATCAATTTGATGTGCTTTTTTTGGGTATTATTATCATTTCCAGCAGACTTGCCTACCACACTGTCAAAAGGGGAAAAGCAAGATAACCGATAAGGCTCGAGAGAACCTGCAGATGCTGGAAATCCAGAGTAACACACAGAATGTGGGAGGAACTCAGCAGGCCAGGCAGCATCCATGGAAATGAGGAAACAGTTGATGTTTTGTGAGACCCTTCATCCGGACTGGAAAAAAGAGATGAGAAGTCAGAGTAAGAAGGTGGGGGGAGAGGAGAACGAAGTACAAGGTGAGAGGTGATAGGTGAAACCAGGAGAGGGGGAGGGGAGGGGTGAAGTAAAGAACTGGGAAGTCGATTGATGGAAGTGATAAAGGGTTGGAGAAAGGGGAATCTGATAGGAAAGGACAGAAGGCCACGGAAGAAAGGGAAGGGGGAAAGAATACCAGTGGGAGGTGATGAACAGGTAAGGAGATAAGGTGAGAGAAGGAAATGGGAATGGGGAATGGTGAGGGGAAGGGGGCAATTAAGGCCTTGATATGCTTGTTTTAATAAAACATTAGTGAGACTCAGTCACAATTATAACTTTCAGATAACTTTCAAATATTTAAAGAAAATATAATTATAACTTTCAGATAACTTTCAAATATAATTATAACTTTCAGATAACTTTCAAATATAATTATAACTTTCAGATAACTTTCAAATATTTAAAGAAAATATAATTAATTTAAAAATAACAACCATCTTTTTAACATTGCACTGCTGCCTGTAAGGAGTGTGTACGTTCTCCCCGTGACCATGTGGGTTCCTTCTGGGTGCTCTAGTTTCCTTTCACATTCTGAAGTCGTACCGTTTGGTTTGTTAATTGGTCATTGTAAATTGTCTCGTGATTAGGCTCGGGTTAAATCGGGGGACCGTTGGGCTGAGCGGCTCAAAGAGCCGAAAGGGGTGATTCCACATTGTATCACAATCGGTCAATAAATCAATATTAAATAGCCCAGTTTCCACCATGTTGTTTTAATAATTTCTTAACAAAAACAAAATACACTTCTATGAGGTGGGATACCTTTAAATAGTTCCCTCATTTGAACACCACAGTCACTTCAGTCTTGCTCTTGTGGAAAATTTGTTCAAAAGAAATAAAAAGACTCCTAACAGCACAATGCAAGGTTTAAGGTTTAACGAGAAGTTAAAACTGCTAAACACATCACTGGCACCAGCTTACCCATCATCAAGAACATATATACAGGAAGGTGGCAGAAAAAGGCCAGCCCACATCATGAAGGATCCCAGGATTCCCAGTCCTGATGAAGGGTATCGGCCCAAAACGTCGACTGTACTCTTTTCCATAAATGCTGCCTGGCCTGCTAAGTTCCTCCAGCACTTTGTGTGTGTTGCAAGGATCTCACCCACCCCGCTCATGGACTGTTTGTCCCACACTCATCAGAGAGGACGCACCGTAGTATCTATGCCAGGACCACCAGACTCAAAAACATGTTACTTTCCCCAATCCATCAGACTGATTAACACCTCTACCCACCAACCCACCCTCCACACCCCCAACCAGCACTACTTTATCATTTCCTGTCAGAGTCACCTCATGTACAGACACACCTGAGCCCAGTGTGACCTCATGGATAGACAATCTTGACATTGGCAGCACAGCAGCGGAAACTGCGAGCAGTTTAAAACTCCTGGGATGCACATCTTGCATAAACTCTCATGGTCCCAGAACACTATACACAATCAGGAAAGCTCGCCAACGTCCCTACTTTCTGAGGAGGCTGTAGAGAGCATTCAAACAAGCTACATCACTGTATTGTATGGAAATTGCACTGCAACAGACAGGAATGATCTTCAACAGGTTATCAAAGTTGTCCAATGCATTGCTGACACCAGCCCACCCACCGTCAAGGACATACAATCGGGAAGGTGCTGGAAAAGGACCAGTGACCCACCTTGCTCATGGGCTGTTTGTCCCACTCCCATCAGCATCCACACCAGGACCATGAGATTCACAAACACTGACTTTCCCCAAGCAGCAAGGCTGATCAACGCCTCCACCCACTAACCCACCCCTCCACACCCATTCACATCAGCCACTCCTCCCCACAGTCCCTCAGCACCCTTTATCCACCCCCCACCCACTGCCCATGCACTGCCACTTTCTTTGTATATAGTGTTTTAAGAGGATTGCTTTTATATTTATTGTGTTTTTATGATTATGTTTTTCTTTGCTGCATCGGATCCAGAGTAACAATCATTCCATTCTCCTTTACCCTTGTGTACTGAAGAATGGCAATAGACAACCTTGAAGTGGCACGATGCTGCAACAACATCTCAAGTCCTGTATTTAGATCTGTCACATTCAAATTAATTCCTGCTGATTGATACTTCAGGTAACTTGTCCTAGGCACAGCACAGAGACGCCGGTGCCTTTAGAAGCTTAAGGGGAGTTGACATGTCACTAAACAAAAACTTCAACAGAAGGTTTGAAGGTATCCTGACGGGTTGCATCATGGTATGGTATGGCAATTCCAATGTGCTTCTCTCTCTCACTCACACTCACACTATTTATTTATTGAGATACAGAGTGGAATAGCCCCTTCTGGCCTTTCCAGTCACATCACCTAACAACCTTCATTCACATCCGCCCCCCCCCGCCCCCAATTTAACCCTAGTCTAATCATGGGACAATTTATAATGACAAATTAACCTACCAACTTGCATGTCTTTGGACTGTGAGAGGAAACAGGAGCACCCAGAGGAAACCCACACAATCACGGGGAGAATGTACAAATTCCTTACAGGCAGTGGCGGGAATTGAAACTGGGTCGCTTGTACTGTGAAGTATGGCGCATGGTGCAGCCCTGCGGTAGCATAGTGGTTAATACAGCAGAATGCCTCAATTGTGTACATTTCTCGCAATCACCCAATAAGGATTGATCATCCCTTAGTGATTCAACTTCAGATTATAAAGTAATCATCTTTGAAAGTGGTTCACAGGTTCATTATGTACCATGTTGTGTGACGTAGGCAATCATAGTTTTTCCATGACCATGATTGTTCTTGGCAAATTTTTCTACAGATGTGGTTTGCCATTGCCTTTTTCTAGGCGGTGTCTTTACAAGATGGGTGACCCCAGCCATTATCAATACTCTTCAGAGATTGTCTGCCTGGTGTCAGTGGTCACATAACCAGGATGTGATCTGCACCGGCTGCTCATACGACCATCCACCACCTGCTCCCGTGGCTTCACGTGACCCTTACTGGGGGGGGCTAAGGAGGTACTGCACTCTGCCCAAGGATGACATGCTGGCTAGCGGAGGGAAGGTGCACATTACACTTCCTTTGATAGAGACGTATCTCTACCCCGCCACCCAGTCAAAAGAGGCACTGTTTAATAATAACCCAACCAACAAAATCTGAAACAGCAAGATCACATCCCTTTTTCAGCTCTAATGCACACTGAGCATGTCTTACTCTCACTGGTCTTTCCCACTCTTCTAACAAACAGCTCAATCAGAAGAATTTTCACTGTTAAATATCAATTCAGCTAGATTCAACACAAAGGAAAGAAAAAACCTGCAACTGACCCAGAGGGACATACATTTTCCCGGTGACTGACACTAGTCAGCAGATTTGCACTTAATTAGCCAATCAACTCATGACACCAATGGGCAAAAACTCAAGTCAACCCTACTGCATCATCATTATGCGCCGTGTCGTGTGACGTGGGCAATCATGGTCTTTCCATGACCATGATTGTTCTTGGCAAATTTTTCTACAGGTGTGGTATTCCATTGCCATCTGGCAGAGTCTATACAAGACAGGTGACCCCAGCCATTATCGATACCCTTCAGAGATTGCCGGCCTGGCATCCATGGTTGCATAACCAGGACTTGTAATATGCACCAGATGCTCATATGACCATCCACCACTTGCTCCCTTGGATTCAGCACTCATCAAAGGGATAATTTACTCATTGAAGCCTTAAAGCCCCAATCTCAGAGGATTTTCACTTAAATACCCAGTCAACTAGTGACAGCAGTGGGCAAACTCAAGGTATGATAGCCGTCAGAAATAACAAAGTGGACGGCAAGGAACAAGAAATGACTTGTGTAAGAAAAACTTGAATCATGTGCCGTTCCTACACCACAACCATCAGGCTCTTGAACAAAAGGGATACTGTAACTAAACTCATTTGCCCACTGAGATGTTCCCATAACCAATGAACTCACTTTACAGACTCTTTATCTCATTATCTCATGTTCTCATTATTTATTGCTATTTATTGATATTTGCATTTGCACAGTCTGTTGTCTTCTGCAGTCCAGTTGCTCTTTCATTGACCCTGTTGTAGTTACTGTTGTATAGGTGTGCTGAGTGTGCCCGCAGGACAATGACTCTCAGGGTTGTGTGTGGTACTCTGATAATAAATTTACTTTGAACGACACCCAACTACCTCAAGCACTGAGAGTCTGCTCCAGTGGATTCCGAACCAGCTTCATTATC
This sequence comes from Mobula birostris, assembly GCF_030028105.1. Classification (NCBI taxonomy): domain Eukaryota; kingdom Metazoa; phylum Chordata; class Chondrichthyes; order Myliobatiformes; family Myliobatidae; genus Mobula; species Mobula birostris. The sequence goes on along the minus strand of NC_092381.1, from coordinate 111,616,897 downwards.
ACCGGCACGCGCTGTCAAAGCAGCAGCAGCAGGTCAATGCAATACATACTCTGGCGCAGAGAGAGAAAAAAATAAAATGAAACATAATAAACAAGTAAATCAATTACGTATATTGAATAGATTATTAAAAAATGTGCAAAAACAGAAATCCTGTATATTAAAAAAAAGTGAGGTCGTGTTCAGAGCTTCAAAGTCCACTTAGGAATCTGATGGCGGAGGGGAAGAAGCTGTTCCTGAATCGCTGAGTGTGTGCCTTCAGGCTTCTGTACCTCCTCCCTGATGGTAACAGTGAGAAAAGGGCATGTCCTGGGTGCTGGAGGTCCCTAATAATGGATGCTGCCTTTCTGAGACACTGCTCCCTAAAGATGTCCTGGGTACTTTGTAGGCTAGTGCCCAAGATGGAGCTGACAAGATTTACAACCTTCTGCAGCTTCTTTAGGTCCTGTGCAGTAGCCCCTCCATACCAGACAGTGATGCAGCCTGTCAGAATGCTCTCCACGGTACGACTATAGCAGTTTCTGAGCGTATTTGACATGCCAAATCTCTTCAAACTCCTAATAAAGTATAGCCGCTGTCTTGCCTTCTTTATGACTACATCAATATGTTGAGACCAGGTTAGATCCTCAGAGATCTTGACACCCAGGAACTTGAAGCTGCTCACTCTCTCCACTTCTGATCCCTCTATGAGGATTGGTATGTGTTCCTTCGTCTTACCCTTCCTGAAGTCCACATTCAGCTCTTTCATTTTACTGATGTTGAGTGCCAGGTTGTTGCTGCGACACCACTCCACTAGCTGGCATATCTCACTCCTGTACGCCCTCTCGTCACCATCTGAGATTCTACCAACAATGGTTGTATCGTCAGCAAATTTGTAGATAGTGTTTGAGCTATGCCTAGCCACACAGTCATGTGTAGACAGAGAGCAGAGCAGTGGGCTAAGCATACACCCCTAAGGTGCGCCAGTGTTGATCGTCAGCAAAGAAGATATGTTATCACCAATCCACACAGACTGTGGTCTTCCGGTTAGGAAGTTGAGGATCCAATTATAGAGGAAGGAACAGAGGCCCAGGTTCTGCAATTTCTCAATCAGGACTGTGGGAATGATGGTATTAAACGCTGAGCTATAGTCAATGAACAGCATCCTGACATTATTGTTTGTGCTGTCCAGGTGGTCTAAAGCTGTGTGAGAGCCATTGAGATTGTGTCTGTCGTTGACCTATTGTGGCAATAGGCAAATTGCAATGGGTCCAAGTCCTTGTCGAGGCAGGAGTTCAGTCTAGTCATAACCAACCTCTCAAAGCATTTCATCACTGTCGATGTGAGTGCTACCGGGTGATAGTCATTAAGACTGCCCCCCAGGCGTGGTTCAGGGTGTTCATTTCTGCCTCCTTTGGTACTGCACCAGGTTGTCTTTGGTGTCCCGCCTCAAATGCAACCAATGACTATTTGTGCTGGAAAGCTTCGATGAATGGCAAGAGTTCCAAATGAAGGGTCTCCACTTGAAGTGTCAATTAATTGCCTCTACAGATGCAGCCTGACCTATTGAGTTGATCCAGTGGCTTGTTTTTTGTTCTGCTTTTGTAAGTTCATCCCCCGTTGACTAAAACCTTTGGTACAAAGATTAACAACTCAATTTGTAGGAAGAACATATTGAAGAGGTGTCAGTTCCATCTACCTAATTTTTTTTTCTATCTTACGACTGATAGCCAAATTCATCAATTATAATCTGTAATTACAGTAGCATAGTAGCTAGCACAACACCTTACAGTACCAACAACCCAGGTTCAATTCCCACTGCTGCCTGTAAGGAGTTTGTACATTCTCCCCGTGACTACGTGGGTTTCATCCGGGTGCTCCAGTTTCCAACCACAGTCCAAAGACGTACCGGTCAGTAGGTTAATTAGTCATTGTAAATTGTCCCATGATTAGGCTAGGGTTAAATTGGGGGATTGCTGGGCAGTGCACTTAAAGGGCCCATTCAATAAATAAATAAACAAATATGAGACAGCCCTAGGAAGTTTACAGAAACTTATTTATTTTCACTCAGAGGTACAGTGCACAACAGGCCTTGCCATGCCACCCAGCAACCCACAATTTAACCTTAGCCTAATGACGAGACAATTTATAATGACCAATTACATTAGATCAGATTAGACTGAGGACACTCAGTCCTCGTTTATTGTCATTTAGAAATGCATACATTAAAAATTATACAATGTTCCTCCAGAAAGATATCACAGAAACACAGGACAGACCAAGACTAAAACTGACAAAGACCACATAATTATAACATATAGTTACAACAGGGCAAAGCAATACAGTAATTTGATAAAGAGCAGGCCATGCGTACAATAATAAAAAGTCTCAAGTCCCGATAGCCCCATCATCTCACGCAGACGGTAGAAAGGAGAAACTCTCCCTGCCATGAACTCCAAGCACCGCAAACTTGCCGATGCATTGGAAGCACCCGACCGCAGCAGACTCTGAGTCTGTCCGAAAACTTTGAGCCTCCGACCAGCCCTTCAACACCGAGCACCGAGCACCATCCTCTGCCGAGCGCTTCGACCCTGCCCCGGCCGTCGAGCAACAAGCAAAGCCGAGGACTCGGGGCCTTCCCCTCCGGAGATTCTGGATCACACAGTAACAGTAGCAGCAGCAAAGCAGGCATTTCAGAAGTTTCACCAGATGTTCCTCCGTGTTCTCACGTCTGTCTCCATCAAATCAGGATTGTGCACGGCACCCTACTTGACAAATAACAGACATCACCACCCGAGTGGCTGCTGCAAGCTGCGTCGCGCCGCCATCTTCTCCTTTCCAGTATTAACCAGTATATCTTTGGACTGTGGGAGGAAACTGGAGCACGTGGAGGAAACCCATGTGGTCGTGGGGAGAATATACAGACTCCTTACAGATGGCATTGGAATTGAATTCCCAACTCCAGGACACTCCAGGCTGTAATAACATTGTGATAACTGCTACACTACCATGGCACCCCAACTTGACTGACTCTCAATCTCAGCTAGACCTTGAGAGGAAATAAACTGAATAATAGTAAGGTGCACACCTATAGGAAGGAAGAGCAATGCAATTGTTTTGAAACATCTGATCAACTGAGGAACACGGAGATCAAATCATTTACTATAGAAGGAATTGCTCTGGTTTCCTCCCGTCGGTTGGTAGGTTAATTGGTCATTGCAAATTGTTCCGTGATTAGGCTAGGGTTAAATCGGAGCAGTGCTGTGTGGCGAGGGTTAAAGGACTGGAAGGGTTTATTTCGCACTGTATCTCAATAAATAAATAAATATGATCTGAGTTACAGTGGTATGCAAGAGTTTGGGCACCCCTGGTCAAAATTTCTGTTACTGTGAATAGCTAAGCGAGTAAAAGATGATCTGATTTCCAAAAGGCATAAAGTTAAAGATGACACATTTCTTTAATGTTTTAAGTGTTACGTACCCCGTAATTGGGTTGCCAAACCAGCAGAAATGGATCACTCAGTTGGAGTCTGGATTACTAGAACTAAGAAAGTTTTATTAAAGAAACAAGCAACACAGTACTCTAATCAAAAGGATAATAAAAGCAACAGTTCAGCAATGATAAACATACATCTACACAGAATTAAGATAACAGGATCAATCAAGCTCTATCGTTGTCTAGGGGTAAATGACCAGTTTCAAAACGACGCAAAGTTCAGTTCAATTTAGTTCAGTTCAGTTCGCAGTAATCGCTGCCGTGGCGATGGACAGTGGGGGGAAGGAGAGAGAGAGCAAAAACGAATGAATATTCAAGGCTTCCAGACAGACCTTCGCAGTCAGCTTTCGGGCGAGTCCTTTGTGATGTCATCTGAGGTCACCGACCGTGACCCCTCCATTTCCAGGTACGATCGTTTCCCTGCGCTGAACCTGGCACCCAGGCAAGGGTGGACAAGGGTGGACCAGGTTCCCGCCGATCGTGCCTTTCCACCCTGTGCGTCTATGGCCTGGTACTTCCCACCGACTTGTGAGAGACGCACCGCTTCCAGGGTCTTGTTACCTCGGGTGTCGTGTGTGTCCTGCCTTAGCGAACCTGTCCCTTTTTATCCCCCTGCTGGGGTATCGCCTGTCCATCACTTCAAACAGTTCAGGGTTCAAAGGGGGAGCCGATCTTGACAGCTCTGCTTCCTTCATTAACATCTCCACATGCTGCTCTATTGTTTTCCTTATCTCTCTCTCTCCTGAAGACAGGTGACAGACCAACTGCTGATCCCACTGGTGCCAGCACAGGACAGCTACATCTTAATCTATGTGTATTCTTGTCACATAAGCAAGATTACTTTTTTATTTCCATCTTTGGCAGTTTCAAAATAACAAAAAAGGAAAAGGGCCCGAAACAAAAGCTTGGGCACCCTGCATGGTCAGTACTTAGTAACACCCCCTAACAAGCTAATTAAGGTCTGAGACCTTGCTAAAAGTTATCTGAGAGCTCAAATATGGTTCTATTACTATTTAATATTTATGGAGCAACTGTAACGAAAACCAATTTCCCCTGGGATTAATAAAGTATGACTATGACTATGACTAAATCTCTTGGGGAGCCCAAACTTTTGCACGGTGCTCTTTTCCTTTTTTTCACTCTAAAATTGTACAAAACAAAAATAATACACTAATCTTGTTTAAAATGTTGAAAAGAATGTTTCACCTTTAACTTTATGACTTTTGGAGATCAGTTCATCTTCTACTCACTTAACTATTCACAGTAACAGAAATTTTGACCAGGGGAGCCCTAACTTTTGCATGCCACTGTATAAGGAAAGGTTTCCTAGAGCATAGGAGAATGAGGGGAGTTTTGATAGAGGTATACAAAATTATGAGAGGTGCTGACAGGGTAAATGCAAGCAGGGCTTTTTCCCCCACTGAGGGTGGGCGAGACTTAAACTACAGGTCACATATTCAGGGTGAAAGGTGAAATATTTACAGGGAACATGAGGGGGAACTTCTTCACTGAGTGGCGAGTGTGGAATGAGCTGCCCAAGAGAAGTTCAATCACAACATTTAAGAGAAGTTTGGATAGGTACAAGGATGGGACGTGTATGGAGGGCTATAGTTGGAGTGCAGGTTGATGGGAGTTAAAGCAGTTTAAATGGTTCAGAATTGACTAGATGGGCTGATGGGCCTGTTTCTAGACTGAAGGGCGTGTTTCTGTGCTGTAGTGTTCTATGACACTTTTACTTCCAAAGTGCAGCTACAATGTTGAATGAATTCAGCAGCCAATTTGCACATGAGGATCCATAAATAGAAATACAGTTCTGTCTTTAGCCAGGGTGCCATGTGAAATGCAGATGGTGGGGAGGAGGCAGTAATGGGGCATAAAACACTTGCATGGATCAGCTAAGTCTTCAAGGCCACATCTTGAATGCACACAAAGATTCATAAATAGAAATAACTCGTAAACACAAGAGATTCTGCAGATGCTCAACCTCCAAGGGAACATACAGACAAAATGCTGGAGGAACCCAGCAGGTCACGCAGTATCTACTGAAATGGAGAAACAGTCGACATTTCCGGCCAAGACCCTTCTTCATGACTGGAAAGGAAGGGGGAAGATGCCAGAATAAAAAAGGTGAGGAGAGAAGAAGGAGGATAGCTAGCAGGTGATAGGTGAAGTCAGGTAGGTGGGAAAGTGGGAAAGGCCAAGGGCTGGAGAGGAAGGAATCTGATAGGAGAGGAGAGTAGACAACAGGAAAAAGGGAAGGAGGTGGGACCTGGGGAGAGATGATTTGACAGGTGAAGAGAGTTAAAAGGACAGAGTGGGGAATAGAGGAGAGGGGAGGGAGAAGGAAATTATTTTACTGGAAGGAGAAATTGATATTCATGTCATCAGGTTGGAGGCTCCCCAGACAGAAGAGAAGGTGTTGTTCCTCCACCCTGAGGATGGCCTCCTCTTGGCACAAGAGAAGAACATGGACCGAAATGTCAGAATGGGAATAGGAATTGGAACTAAAATGTTTGGCCCATCGGGAAATTCTGCTTTTGCCAGATGAAGTGGAGGTGCTCCCCCAATTTACCACCAATGTAGATGAGGCCGCAATGGGAGCACCAAATACAATAGATGACCCCTGCAGATTCGCAGGTGGAGTGTTGCCTCACCAAGAAAGGTCTGTTTAGGGCCCTGAACGGAAGAATGGAGGTGATTGGGCAGGTGTAGCACTTAGACAGCTTGCAGGGATAAGTGCCGGGAGGGGGATTAGTGGGGAAGGACCAACGGACAATGAACAAGGGAATTGGCTTTCAGCCTAGACTCCAGATGAGGTGACTGGGGGGAAGCAATAATGCAGCATAAAACATTAGAATGGATTAGTTAGCTATGCCTTGGACTTCAAATCTTTTAAAGTTTATGTAGATTTACAAATAAATTACTGTTTATTCTTTATTCTATTATTACCTAAATGCTAATTGCTCTTACAGCCCCATTATGAAAAATCACATTTATTTGGAAGTTCAAGTTTACGTTCCAATTTATTGTCATTCACGGTATACATGTATACTGCCAAACGAAACAATGTTCCCCTGGACCAAGATGCACAACATAGTACGTATAACTCACAGACACACAACACAAAAAGTGATATTACAACAAATAATAAAATATACTCCAGGAAACTGTCATTTAGCATGAGGTACATTCCAAAATTCAAAGTAAATTTATTATCAAAATACATATATTTGTATCACCGTCTCACCCTGTAAAAAAAAAGGATGGCACAGTAGCATAGTGGTTAGCAAGCTGGGTTCAATTTCCGCTGCTGTCTGTAAGGAGTTTGTACATTCTCCCCAGGACCGCATGGGTTTCCTCCCACAGTCCAAAGACGTACTAGTTGGTGGGTTAATTAGCCATTGTAAACTGTCCCGTGATTACGTTCGGGTTAAATCGAAGGTTGCTGGGCAGCAGGGCTTAAAGGGAGTAGGGGAGGAATGGAGGAAGGGAGAGAGTGAGGGATAGATGGATGGATGGATGGATAGATACACTATACAACCCTGAGATTCATTTTCTTGCGGGCATACTCAACAAATCTATAGAATAATAACCATAACAGAACCCATGAAAGACTGCACCAACCTGGGCATTCAACCAATGTGCAAACTATGCAAATACTAAAAGAAAAAAATAATAATAGTAAGTAAATAAGCAATAAATATCAAGAACATGAGATAAAGAGTCCTTCAGAGTGAGTCCATTTACAATAGGAGTTAAAAAGTAAGCAGTATAACACTTCTGGTGCTTCATATGTGATAGACCTTGGTGGTGGTAAGCAGCTCAGTAGTCTTCCAGCCTGGGGAAACAAGCTGTTTCCCATCCTGACAGACCTTGTCCCAATGATACAGTACCTACTGCCTGACTGGGGGTGGGGGAGACTGTGGGAAGTATGGAAGGGAGCCTTGACAATGCCAAGAAGTGACTAATTCATGTTTCTTGTGATTGCTTGTGTATGCTGCCAGAAGAATTCCCCTTTCAGATGGAACAGGTACCAGTTGCAGAGTATTGTAGCAAAGTCTTCTGGTTCCTTCATTCTGTGCCGTGTCATATGACGTGGGTGATCACGGTCTTCCATAACCATAATTGTTCTTGGCAAATTTTTCTACAGAAGTGCTTTGCCATTGCCATCTTCTGAGCAGTGTCTTTACAAGATGGGTGACCCCAGCCACTACCAATACTCTTCAGAATGCGCATCAATACGCATCAGTGGTCGCATAACCGGGACTTGTGACGTGTACCAGCTGCTCATACGACCATCCACCACCTGCTCCCATGGCTTCATGTGACCCTGATCTGGGGGAGGGGGTTAAGCAGGTGCTACACTTTGCCCAAGGGTGACCTGCAGGCTAGCAGAGGGGAGGAGCACCTTACACCTCCTTTGGTAGAGACGCACCTCCACCCCACCACCCAGTCTTTTAAGAGAGCCGTTTGTATGTACAGATTTTGTACTTTTTTTGCATTTATCCTTGGAGCAGGGATTGACTGATGCGTGAATACAACTGAACTGAGTGGTTGTCGCATCATTTCAAAGACTGGGTAAGAGTTCCTCGCGTTTCTTCTCCCTGTAACCCGTAACACCCTCACTAATCAAGAACTTATATCTGCTTTAAATACACTCGAGGTTCAAGTACATTTAATATCAAAATATGGATGCCTTATACAACACTGATGTTATACAACGTCTTCTCCAGATAGCCACAACACAAGCGGCATTAATACATCAAACCCATCCCCCCATGGTTAAAAACAAATCATGCAATCGGGCAATAGAAACATCAACCACCCCCATATGAAAGAAACAAATTGCGCAAACAGCAACCCCCATCCCATCCTTCTAAATCCATTAAATACAGGTCCAGAGCTATCAAATGGCCCTGATACATTAACATTTTCATTCCTGGGATAATTGCTGTGAAGATACTCGAGAGCTTTACTAAAAGACATCACTACAATGAAAAAAATTTACAAGATAGACCATAAAATGCCTTTTTATTTTTTCCATTCATTGTCAATGCTTTCAAAACTGTTCCATTACATTCATACACACCAATAATACTGTACCTCTACTACGATTTTTTTATACCCATCTTTTTCCACTTAGTTGGAAATTACTTATATGACCGTAAGACATATTAGGCCATTCAGCCCATCGACTCTGCTCCACCATTCTATCATTGCTGATTGATATTCCCACTCAACTCCATCCTCCTGCCTTTGCCCTGTGACCTCTGACACCTTTACCAATCAAGAACCTATCAGCCTCCATTTTAAATATACTCAATGACTTGGCCTGCACAGCCATCTGTGGCAATGAATTCCACAGAGTCACCACCCACTGACTGAAGAAATTTCTCCTCATCGCTGTTCTAAAGGGATGTCCGTCTATTCTGAGGCTGTGCTCTCTGGTCCTAGACTCACCCACTATAGGAAACATCCTCTCCACGTCCACTCTATCTAGGCCCTTCAATATTTGATAGATTTGAATGAGATCCACCCTCAGTCTTCTAACTCCAGGTGAGTACAGGCCCAGAGCCATCCAATGCACCTTATACATTAACCCTTTCATTCTGGAATAATTTTTGTGAACCTCCTCTGGACCCTCTCCAATGCAAGTACATCTTTTCTTAGATAAGGTAACTAAAACTCTTGACAATACTCTAAGTGCAGTCTGAGTTTGAATAAATTTGAATGCAAGCACATTTGCCAAAGAGTGATTACAATAGGTAATACAGTGTATGAATGGAAGGGAGAAGGGCTTAAACTATCAAGCACAAATTTACTGCCGTGGCATCAAGGACAGTCTCATCACCTAGGTGGAGCTGCAGAATTCCTCAGCAGCACTAATCACATTCCTTATAGAGGGATCAGAAGTGGAGAGAGTGAGCAATTTCAAGTTCCTGGTGTCAATATCTCTGAGCACAAAACCTGGACCAAACATATTGATGCAGCTATAAAGAAGGCAAGACAGCAGCTATATTTCATTGGGAGTTTGGAGAGATTTTGTATGTCACCTAAAACACTCGAAAATTTCTACAGATGTACTGTGGAGAGCATTCTGACTGGCTGCATCACTGTCTGGTCAAGTAGTGATGCTTCAAGAAGGTGGAGTCCATCATTAAGGATCCTACCACCACCCAGGACGTGCCCTCTTCTCATTGCTACCATCGAGAAGGAGGTACAGGAGCCTGAAGGCACACATGCAGCGGTTCAGGAACAGCTTCTTCCCCTTTGCCATTCGATTTCTGATTGGACATTGAACCCATGAACACCACCTCAATAATTTTTATTTCTGTTTTTGCACTACTTATTTAATTTAACTATTCGGTATACATATATAAAAGGTTGTCACTGAGTGTAATTCACAATTTTCTTTCTCTATTATTATGTATAGCATTGTCCTGCTGTGGCACAGTTAGCAAATTTCATGATGTATGCCAGTGATACTAAACCTGATTCTGATATTCCAAATACCCTTCACCTCCTTTCCCTATTTCAGTTTGCTTTCATCCGGTTCAGCGGCTGCCTCCATCTCAGCTGCTAATTGGTATCAAATTCAAAAGCTGAGAGCTGTTGAACATGTGCAAACATTGTACTTGCATAAACCAGACAGAATAACTCCAACGTGTGAAGTCAAGCTGATATTGCTGCCGGGAAAGCAACGCACACCACCCCCCCCCACCCCCACCGCATCAGGTCTCCTTTACCTAATGCCGTGAAAGCAGAGATGAGCAAGGTCACTTCCTGTCACCCACTTACAGTCACATTATTCCTGCCTTGGCAGACCTCTGCTGATGACTAACCGAGGTATACACTCAGTGGTTACTTCATTAGGTCAGGGACGTAACTAATAAAGTTGCCACCGAGTGTATTTCTGGATGTTCATGGTCTTACAGAGTCATAGAAAAGTACAGCACAGAAACAGATCATTCAGCCCATCTAGTCCATGCCGAGCCATTTAAACTGCCTACTCCCATCAACCTGCATTGGGACCATAGCCCTCCATCCCCCTACCATCCACATATCTATCCAAACTTCTCTTAAACATTGAAATCAAACTCACATGCACCACTCGTGCTGGTAGCTCGTTCCACACACTCACCAACCTCTGATTAAAGAAGTTTCTCTCGTGTTCCCCTTTAAACTTTTCACCTTTCACCCTGGACCCATGACCTCTAGTTGTAGTCCCACCCAGTCTCCTATTACAGTAGCCCATCCACCTCAAGGCTGAACATGCCGTATGTTCAGAAACACTCATCTACACCCCACTATTGTAATGTGTGGTGATCTAAATGACTGATGACTTCTTGTCAGTTTGAACCTTTCTGGCCATTTTCCTCTGATCTCTACGAGTCTGTGGTGGCCAGTGCGATCATGTTTGCTGTTGTGTGCTGGGGCAGCAGGCTGAGGGTAGCAGACACCAACAGAATCAACAAACTCATTCGTAAGGCCAGTGATGTTGTGGGGATGGAACTGGACTCTCTCACAGTGGTGTCTGAAAAGAGGATGCTGTCCAAGTTGCATGCCATCTTGGTCAATGTCTCCCATCCACTACATAATGTACTGGGTGGGCACAGAAGTACATTCAGCCAGAGACTCATTTCACCGAGATGCGGCACTGAGCGTCATAGGAAGTCATTCCTGCCTGTGGCCATCAAACTTTACAACTCCTCCCTTGGAGGGTCAGACACCCTGAGCCAATAGTCTGGTCCTGGACTTATTTCATAATTTACTGGTATAATTTACATATTACTATTAACTATTTATGGTTCTATTACTATTTATTATTTATGGAGCAACTGTAACGAAAACCAATTTCTCCCGGGATTAATAAAGTATGACTACGACTATGACTATTAAAAAGGCATTTTCACCCACTGGAAGTTTTTGTTCCTCGCACCATTCTCAGGGGTTCCCAATACCATTAAACAAGGGGTCTGTAGACTCCTGGTTGGGTACCCCTGCTCTAGAGACTGCTGTGCATGAAAATCCCAGGAATTCAGCAGTTTCTGAGATACTCAAACCACCCTGTCCGGCACCAACAATCATTTCACAGTTAACATCACTTAAGAAAACATTTCTTCCCTATTCAGAAGTTTGGTCTGAACAACAGCTGAACCTCTTGACCATGTAGGCATGCTTTAATGCACTGAACTGCTGCCACATGATTGGCTGATTAGATATTTGCATTAACGAGCAGGTGCACAGGTGTACCTAATAAAGTGGCCACTGAATATAGATCAGGCTTAAGTCAGATTGGGGCCTAGTGGTTATAGTTTATTCCAGACCCAACATAGCCACAGTCTTTCAACATGTCTAGTCTAAGCGGTCTATGCGCCCTACCTACCAGACCTTCCATTCCCGTCTTATTCTCTGCCTGCATAACAGAACCACACCTTACCAAAACCACACAGCTCATGAACAAAGACAGCAGTTCTCAGGTTGCAACAGAGTGTAACGAGAGAGCTCTGGGTGGTGGTGTACCCAAGTGCAGAGTGAGACCTAGAATATATACACAGATAGGGAGGATCACAAAGAGCTTTTGGTAGATTGGCTTTCATATAATCAGAGTACTGAGTACAAGATTTGGCATGTTATGTTGAGGTTGTGTAAGATGTCGGAATGGCCACATTTAGAATATTGTTTGCAGTTCTGATCACCTACTTACAGGAAAAGTATCAATAAATTGAAAAAGTACAGGGAAAATTGATGAGGATATTGCCAGCACTTGAAGACCTGAGGTATGGGGCAAAATTGAGTAGGTTGGGACTTTATTCCCTGGAGCAGAGGAGAATGTGAGGGGATTTGATGGAGGGTATAGGTGGGATAAATGCAAGCAGGATTTTTCCACAGAGATTGGGTGAGACTTGAATAGGTCAAGGGTGAAAGGTGAAATGTTTAAGGGGAACCTGAGGGGCACTTCTTCACTCAGAGGGTGGTGCGAGTGTGGTACGAGCTGCCAGAGGAAGTGATCGATGCAGTTCGATTGCAACATTTTAAGCGCAGTTTGGCCACATATATGGGAGGGTATGGAGGGCTATACTGTAGTCTGGATGCAGGTCAAAGGGACTAGACAGAACAATGGTTTGGCATAGACCAGACGGGCTGAAGGGTCTGTTTCTGTGCTGTAGTGCTCTATTAATCTATATCTAGGCTGAGGACTCTCTGTGCCCTCCCTAGCAGACTCCTTTTCCCAACTTACTCTCTCCCTGCATTTTAACCAGGCAGGTAACAACATCTTAACCAAACCTACACAGCTTATGAATACAGGTCACAACAGACTCCCACTCTCGAGAACTGACCATAACCCAAACTGCTTTTAAGTTAGAAATGAACAAAAGCAGCGTGTGGGAGAAGATCACCGTGTTGGGGAGCAAGCGGGCACAAGAAGAGTGGCCCAGCCAGCCTTCTCGAGTCAGTAAGTGAGTGAGCCAGTCAGTTCAGCACTCTCAACACAGCCCGATTGTTGTGGCTTAGGGAGAGAGCGCATGTGGGAATGCCCAGCCAGAAAATCCATCCCATCATCCCATCAGTCTCCCGAAAGCTCATTCATATATACGGACTGCCCATGAGCCAGGCGTCGGCAACCTGTCCACACAAAGCACAGGTTCGTTTGGGCAGTCAGGGCCGAGTCACAGGCAGTACATGTGCTAGCAATGAACCACATTCATGTTTTTCACAGTTATAGTTAACAGGAATCATTTCTTAACTTTAAGTTCAAAAGTCAGGAGATTATGTTGCAGCTTTAAAAAAACCCTGGTTGGGACCACGTCTGGAGTATTGTACACAGTTCTGGTCGCCCCATTACAGGAAGGATGGTAAGACTTTGGAGAGGGTGCAGAAGAGGTTTACCAGGATGCTGCCTGCTGTAGAGGGCAAGACAAACTTGGGTTTTTTCCTCTGGAGTGTCAGAGGCTAAGGGGAGATCTGATAGAGGTTTATAAGATTATGAGAGGCATAGATAGAGTGGGCAGAGAGTATCTGTTTCCCAGGGTAGAAATGTCTAATACCAGAGGGCACACATTGAAGGTGAGAGGGGGTAGGTTCAAAGGGGATGTGAGGGGTAAGTTTTTTACTCAGAGTGGTGGATGCCTGGAATGTGCTGCCTGGTCTGGTGGTAGAGGCAAATACATTAGAGGCTTTTAAAAGACATTTGGATGACCACATGGATTTCAGGAAGATGGAGGGATATGGACATGGTGTAGGTAGAAGGGATTAGTGTTTGGGTGTTTTTGATTTACTTTCTAGCTGGTTCGACATAACACTTTGGGCCGAATGGCCTGTTCCTGTACTGTATTATGTTGTAACTTTAACCAGATTACCTGGAAGCTTCTACACAGTGAACAGAGGCAAATAACAAAACAGAAGATAAAGATTATTAAAGGTTAGCTTTAATTGTCACATATACATTGAAACATACAGTGAAATGTGTTTTTTACATCAACAACCAGCACAGTTCAAGGTTGTGCTAAGAACAATCCGCAAATGCCGCCACAATGCCAATGTAGCCTATCCACAAAACTGTTATGAGAACAACAATGAAGAACCCTACATCTGAGTGTGACGGTATTCCTGAGTCTCCACCCAAGTGTTATATGTCTGACAGTAGTGAAAACTGAGAGGAAGCTACTGACACGATGAAGGAAGCCTGAACACCACCAGAGATGGAGGACCTTCACTGCTGCCCTAAATGCCAGTGGCATAACAGGCGGTAGGTAGGAACTTTAAACATACAAATAGCCGGAATTGAGCCCTAATCAGTGATCACTGATGCTGTAAAGCTCTGGGCTATCCGCTATGCCATTATGCCAGCCTGTCCCATGATTAACACAAGCAACACACACGAAATGCTGAAGGAACTCAGCATTTCAGGCAGCATCTATGGAAAAGTACAGTCGATGTTTCAGGCCGAAAACCTTTCGTAGGACTGGAGAAAAAAAGATGAGGAGTAGATTTAAAAGCTGGGAGGGGAAGGGAAAAAAAAACACACAAGGTGATGGGTGAAACCGAGATAGGGACAGGTGAAGTTGATTCGTGAAAGAGATACAGGGCTGGAGAAGGGGGAGTACGACAGGACAAAACAGAAGGCCATGGAAGAAAGAAAAGTGGGGAGGCACACCAGAGGGAGGCGATGGGCAGGCAAGGAGATAAGGTGAGAGGGGGAAAGGGGGGAGGGTTCACCAGAAGTTCGAGAAATCAATGTTCATGCCATCAGGTTGGAGGCTACCCAGATGGAATATAAGGTGTTGTTCTTCCAACCTAAGTGTGGCCTTATCATGACAGTAGAGGAGGCCAAGGATTGACAAATGGAAATGGGAATGGGAAGTGGAATTAAAATGGGTGGCCACTGAAAGATTCCACTTCTTCTGGCATAGGGAGCATAGGTGCTCAGCGAAACAGTCTCCCAATCTATGTCGGGTCTCACCGATATACAGGAGGCCACACCGAGAGCACCGAACACAGTATATGACCCCAATAAACTCACATGTGAAGTGTCGCCTCACCTGGAAGGACTGTTTGGGGCCCTGAACGGTAGTCAGGGAGGAGGTGTAGCACTTGTTTCATTTGCGAGGATAAGTGCCAGGAGGGAGATCAGTGGGGAGGGATGAATGGACAAGGGAGTTATGTAGGGAGTGATCCCTGCAGAAAGCAAAAAGTGGGGAGTGGGGGGTGAGGTCAAGATGTGCTTGGTGGTGGGATCACGTTGGAAATGGCAGAAGTTCTGGAGAATTTGTGCTGGATATGGAGGCTGGTGGGGTGGTAGGTCATGACAAGAGGAACCCTATTCCTGGTAGGGTGGTGGGAGGATGCAGTAAGAGAAGATGTGCTTGGTGGTGGGATCACGTTGGAAATGGCAGAAGTTCTGGAGAATTTGTGCTGGATATGGAGGCTGGTGGGGTGGTAGGTCATGACAAGAGGAACCCTATGCCTGGTAGGGTGGTGGGAGGATGCAGTAAGAGAAGATGTGCTTGGTGGTGGGATCACGTTGGAAATGGCAGAAGTTCTGGAGAATTTGTGCTGGATATGGAGGCTGGTGGGGTGGTAGGTCATGACAAGAGGAACCCTATGCCTGGTAGGGTGGTGGGAGGATGCAGTAAGAGAAGATGTGCTTGGTGGTGGGATCACGTTGGAAATGGCAGAAGTTCTGGAGAATTTGTGCTGGATATGGAGGCTGGTGGGGTGGTAGGTCATGGCAAGAGGAACCCTATGCCTGGTAGGGTGGTGGGAGGATGCAGTAAGAGAAGATGTGCATGAAATGGGAGGGATGCAGTTGAGGGCAGCGTTGATAGTGGAGGAGGGGAAGCCCCCTTCTTTGAAAAAGGAGGACATCTCCTTCGTTCTAGAATGAAAAGCGTGAGAGCAGATGTGGCAGAGATGGAGCAATTGAGAGAAGGCGATGGCGTTTTTACAAGTAACAGGGTGGGGAGAGGTATAGTACATGATTAGCACATTTCATTTAATTTTCCTGATCATCCTCACGGTCAACACTTTTGCATAGCTTTTGTCAGGCAACTGAGCACAGCAGAGGCACAGTCAAAAAAGGATACTGCATCTATGTTCAGTGCCACAGTACCACCTTTGTTCTGGTATCATGTTACTGGCAAGTGTGGTGTACAGAACAAAGTGACAGTATGAGGTTACCCGGCTGTGAATGCACAGCTTTCCTGCTCCTGCTATCTGGTTGCAGCAGCAGAGTTTCCACAGGCACCACATTCCCAAGCAGCTGAACAATTGGGAATGAGTGAGCAAAAACACCTGTAGGTAAGACAGCAGGAGTATGAAGAGCAACAAACACAAAATGTTGGAGGAGGATCTCAGCAGGTCAGGCGACATCTATGGAGGGGAGCAAACAGTCAACTTGTTAGTCTGAGACCTTTCATCAGGACTGGACAGGAAGAGGAAAGAAGCCCTTCACCCCATCCACCACATATTGTCCAGTGATACCCATTTTCACTCCACTTCCTATTCCCATTCTGGCACGGTCATCCACAGCCTTTCTATAGCCACGATGAAGCCACTATCATATAGTGACACTTCAAATTCTGTCTGGGTAGCCTCCAAACTGATGGCTTGAACATCGATATCTCTAACTTCTAGATATTTCTCCCCTCCCCCATCTTCTCTCTCTCAATTCTCTATTCTGGTTCCCTTCTTACCCTTTTCCCTTCTCCTCACCTGCCCATCACCTTCCTCCTCTCCCATCAGATTCCTTTCTCCCACAGTCCATTCTCCCCTCCTATCAGACTGCATCCTCCCATGGTCCACTATCCTCTCCTATCAGATTCCATCCTCCCATCCACTATCCTCTCCTATCAGACTCCATCCTCCCATGGTCCACTATCCTCTCCCATCAGATTCCTTCTCCCATGGTCCACTATCCTCTCCTCTTAGATTCCATCCTCCCACGGTCCACTATCCTCTCCCATCAGATTCCTTTCTCCCACGGTCCATTCTCCCCTCCTATCAGACTCCATCCTCCCATGGTCCACTATTCTCTCCTCTCAGTTTCCTTTCTCCCACAGTCCATTCTCCTCTCCTATCAGACTCCATCCTCCCATGGTCCACTATCCTCTCCCATCAGATTCCTTTCTCCCACGGTCCATTCTCCTCTCCTATCAGACTCCATCCTCCCATGGTCCACTATCCCCTCCTATCAGGCTCCAGATACTCATGGGCCAACTATCCTCTCCTCTCAGATTCCTTTCTCCCATGGTCCACTATCCCTCCCACCAGGCCATTGTCTCCCACACCATCACCAACTTTATCCGCCCAGGGGATCTCCCATCCACTGCTACCAACCTTATAGTTCCCACACCCCGCACTTCCCGTTTCTACCTCCTACCCAGGATCCACAAACCTGCCTGTCCTAGCCGACCTATTGTCTCAGCTTGCTCCTGCCCCACCGAACTCATTTCTGCATACCTCGACATTGTTTTATCACCCCTTGTTCAATCCCTTCCGACCTATGTTCGTGACACTTCTCACGCTCTTAAACTTTTTGATGATTTTAAGTTCCCTGGCCCCCACCGCTTTATTTTCACCATGGATGTCCAGTCCTTATATACTTCCATCCCCCATCAGGAAGGTCTCAAAGCTCTACGCTTCTTTTTGGATTCCAGACCTAATCAGTTCCCCTCTACCACCACTCTGCTCCGTCTAGCGGAATTAGTCCTTACTCTTAATAATTTCTCCTTTGGCTCCTCCCACTTCCTCCAAACTAAAGGTGTAGCTATGGGCACCCGTATGGGTCCTAGCTATGCTTGCCTTTTTGTTGGGTTTGTGGAACAATCTATGTTCCGTGCCTATTCTGGTATCTGTCCCCCACTTTTCCTTCGCTACATCGACGACTGCATTGGCGCTGCTTCCTGCACGCATGCAGAACTCGTTGACTTTATTAACTTTGCCTCCAACTTTCACCCTGCCCTCAAGTTTACCTGGTCCATTTCCGACACCTCCCTCCCCTTTCTAGATTTTTCTGTCTCTGTCTCTGGAGACAGCTTATCCACTGACGTCTACTATAAGCCTACTGACTCTCACAGCTATCTGGACTATTCCTCTTCTCACCCTGTCTCTTGCAAAAACGCCATCCCCTTCTCGCAATTCCTCCGTCTCCACCGCATCTGCTCTCAGGATGAGGCTTTTCATTCTAGGATGAGGGAGATGTCTTCCTTTTTTAAAGAAAGGGGCTTCCCTTCCTCCACTATCAACTCTGCTCTTAAACGCATCTCCCCCATTTCACGTACATCTGCTCTCACTCCATCCTCCCGCCACCCCAACTAGGAATAGGGTTCCCCTGGTCCTCACCTACTACCCCACCAGCCTCCGGGTCCAACATATTATCCTCCGTAACTTCCGCCACCTCCAACGGGATCCCACCACTAAGCACATCTTTCCCTCCCCCTCTCTCTCTGCATTCCGCAGGGATCGCTCCCTACACAACTCCTTTGTCCATTCGTCCCCCCCATCCCTCCCCACTGATCTCCCTCCTGGCACTTATCCGTGTAAGCGGAACAAGTGCTACACGTGCCCTTACACTTCCTCCCTTACCACCATTCAGGGCCCCAAACAGTCTTTCCAGGTGAGGCAACACTTCACCTGTGAGTCGACTGGGGTGATATACTGCGTCCGGTGCTCCCGATGTGGCCTTTTATATATTGGCGAGACCCGACGCAGACTGGGAGACCGCTTTGCTGAACATCTACGCTCTGTCCGCCAGAGAAAGCAGGATCTCCCAGTGGCCACACATTTTAATTCCACATCCTATTCCCATTCTGACATGTCTATCCACGGCCTCCTCTACTGTAAAGATGAAGCCACACTCAGGTTGGAGGAACAACACCTTATATTCCGTCTGGGTAGCCTCCAACCTGATGGCATGAACATCGACTTCCCTAACTTCCGCTAGGCCCCACCTCCCCCTCATACCCCATCTGTTACTTATTTTTATGCACACATTCTTTCTCTCATTCTCCTTTTTCTCCCTCTGTCCCTCTGAATATACCTCTTGCCCATCCTCTGGGTCCCCTCCCCTTGTCTTTCTTCCCGGACCTCCTGTCCCATGATCCTCTCGTATCCCCTTTTGCCTATCACCTGTCCAGCTCTTGGCTCTATCCCTCCCCCTCCTGTCTTCTCCTATCATTTTGGATCTCCCCCTCTCCCTCCAACTTTCAAATCCCTTACTCACTCTTCCTTCAGTTAGTCCTGACGAAGGGTCTCGGCCTGAAACATCGACTGCACCTCTTCCTACAGATGCTGCTTGGCCTGCTGCGCTCACCAGCAACTTTGATGTGTGTTGCTATCCTCTCCCATCAGATTCTTTTCTCCCATGGTCCACTATCCTCTCCCATCAGATTCTTTTCTCCCATGGTCCACTATCCTCTCCCATCAGATTCTTTTCTCCCATGGTCCACTATCCTCTCCCATCAGATTCTTTTCTCCCATGGTCCACTATCCTCTCCCATCAGATTCCTTTCTCCCATGGTCCACTATCCTCTCTCATCACATTCCTTTCTCCCATGGTCCACCCTCCTTCTCCCATCAGATTCCTTCTCCCATGGTCCACTATCCTCTCCTCTAAGATTCCTTCCTCCCATGGTCTTTTTCTCCTCTGATAACAAATCCCTTCCTCCCATGGTCCACCCTCCTTTTGTATCAGATTCCTTCTTCTTCAACCTATCCACCTATCACCTTTGTACTTCATCTCCTCTCCCCACCCTCCATCCCGCTTACCTGGTCTCACCCATCAACAACCATTTTCCCCTACCCCAGCTTCTTATTCTGGCTTCTCCTTCCTGCCTTTCCAGCCCCAATTGATTAGATAGATAGCTAGAAAGATAGAGAGAGATAAAGATAGAGAAAAAGATAGTGAGATGGAGAGAGATATAGATTGAGAGATAGATAGATAGATAGATAGACAGGTAGATAGGTACGTTCCCCCATGACCACATGGAATAACGTACAAATAACATGGGTATAGAATATGGATTTGAGATATCTGTTCTAGTGTGCACTGTCTGGCTAAATCGGAATTCTCCACGGAACAGAGTTGGAATGCAGATAAAGATAATTGCAGTGAAAAGTCAGCATCATTGCAGACTGGAGAAATTTACAGTCTTGTTAAGCAGTATGTGCTCTCATGACTGATTCAGAGAATCCCCAAATCTTGTCAGCATCCAGAATGAATGACTGACAGGCCGACAGTCTAAACACTCAGTGCTCTCTTGGCCACATATACTTCCTCCCAAGAGTGGTGAATATTAATTTCCTATACTGCAGGAGTAGTCCCTCTGGAACAGAATTTCACTGCTTGTTAACTGCTTTGGAATGTGTGCCTTTAAGAATGATTTTTTTTCCCCCTTAGGAGTCCTTTGGTGAAGACACACAAATGTTCAATTGCAAGTTCAAGTTTGTCAGTCAACAATATGCATGTATACAAAAAGGAAAACGAAAAGGTGTTCCTCTGGTGCCAAGGCACAAAACAAAGGACATACAGTCACACACAACACATAGAGTTACCACAGGGAAAACAGTCACACACAACACATAGAGTTACCACAGGGAAAACAGTCACACACAACACATAGAGTTACCGCAGGAAAACAGTCACACACAACACACAGAGTTACCACAGGGAAAACAGTCACACACAACACATAGAGTTACCACAGGGAAACACAGTCACACACAACACATAGAGTTACCACAGGGAAACACAGTCACACACAACACATGGAGTTACCACAGGGAAAACAGTCACACACAACACATAGAGTTACCACAGGGAAAACAGTCACACACAACACATAGAGTTACCACAGGGAAACACAGTCACACACAACACATGGAGTTACCACAGGGAAAACAGTCACACACAACACATAGAGTTACCACAGGGAAAACAGTCACACACAACACATAGAGTTACCACAGGGAAACACAGTCACACACAACACATAGAGTTACCACAGGGAAAACAGTCACACACAACACATAGAGTTACCACAGGGAAAACAGTCACACACAACACATAGAGTTACCACAGGGAAATACAGTCACACACAACACATGGAGTTACCGCAGGAAAACAGTCACACACAACACATAGAGTTACCACAGGGAAAACAGTCACACACAACACATAGAGTTACCACAGGGAAAACAGTCACACACAGCACATGGAGTTACCGCAAGAAAACAGTCACACACAGCACATGGAGTTACCACAGGGAAAACAGTTACAAAATAATTTCAGCACAAATCCTTGAGTGGCACGGCCTAAAGGTTGATGGTGCATGGCCTGGAGCTGCATATCTGGAAGAACAAGCACCATGTGCCACCTTCTTGATGTTGCCATCAAGAAGGTGGCAGAGGTGCCTCAGGGCTCACACACCAGGTTCAGGAACAGTTACTACCCCTCAACCATCAGGCTCTTTAACCAGAGGGGTTAACTTCACACAACCCATCATTGAAATGTTCCTATGACCAAAGAACTTACTTTCAAGGACTCTTCATCTCATGTCCTCAATATTTATAGCTCTTTTTCCTCTTTGTTTTTGCATTTGCACAGCTGGTTGATTTTTGCACACTGGTTGCTTGCCCGTCATGTAGGGTGCAGTTTTTCATTAATTCTATAGTGGTTCTTGAACTTACCATGATAGCCTGCAAGAAAATGAATCTCAGGGTTGTATATGGTGACATATATCTATGTATTTTGATAATAAATTTACTTTGAACTTTGAACACATATGAAATGCTGGAGGAACTTGGCAGGTCAGGCAATATTTATGGATAGGAATAAACAGTCAATAGTTTTGGGCCAAGACCCTTCATCCTTCAACATTGACCATTTCCAATTTTCCTATTTCCCCCTCCCCACTCTAAACCTTCCCTTCTAAATATGGAGCAAATATGGACTTCATAGAGGCCAAATGTCAGCTCTCAAACACCTCCTCATGCACCACAAACAGATCAATCAATATGAAGCCATTGTCCCCAGTCACATTTCCTTGAGAGATTTTTTCTCCATAGTTCTCTGTATGCTTCTTCCACCTCCTTGCCTAGATCCACAAGAAGCACTGATTGACTGTTTCACTAGGTGGACAGAAGTGGAGAGGGTCAGTCACTTTAAATTCCTTAGCATCAATATATCAGAGTTCCTTCTCAAAGGAAGTGCCATCTCAAAGAAAGTACAGTAGCACCTCTACTTTGCAGAGATATAGCACGTTATCAAAAACTTTGGCATACTTTACAGATACACAGTGGAGAGTATCCTAACTGGTTGCAGCACATCCTGGTGTGGAAACACCATTGCCCAAGAACAGAAAAGTCTACAGAAAGTGGCGGATACTGCCCACTACATGACAAACGAAACACTCCCCACTTCTGAGTACATTTACAAAGAGCACTGCATTTCCAAGAGAGCAGCATCCTTCATCAAAAACCCCCACCATCCAAGTCATGTTCTCTCCTCACTACAACCATCGGGCACAAGGTACCGGAGCCTTAGGTCCCACATCACCAGGTTCAGGAACAGCACTTATAGGAATCAGCTACACGAGATGTTTTGATGATAAAGATGACCCAGGAATGATAAGCAGCAAGCAGTTAACAGCTGCAAGTCAGGATAAACAGAGGGAAATTGGCGAACGAGAGAGATCCTACAACCATGTGTCCTGATCCGGCATGGATAACTTCACTCACCACAACTCTGAACTGATTCCACAACCTACTTTCAAGGACTCTAGGACTCTATAACCCATGTTCTCAGTATTATTTTTACTTGAACAGTTTGTCTTCTTTTGCACATCGGTTGTTTTTGTCAGTCTGTCTGTTCATATATAGGTTTTCATCAATTCTATTGTATATCTTTCTTTATCCTGTAAATGCCCGCAAGAAAATGAATCTCACAGTAGTCTGTGGTAACATATACATACCTGTCATAATAATTTGCTTTGAATTTTGAACCTTCTAATCTACTGTATGGTATTTGGTGTTCATGATGAGAACTCCTCGCAAAGGAGAAAGAGAGACTGGGAGACTGCTTTGCAAAGTACACCCTTTCCTTATACAGTGGATTCTATTCATTGGGTCATTGGTTAGTCGGGGCAGCCACTTATTTCAGACAACTCTTAAAGAATAAAAGCCTATCAAGAAAATAACCAGGATTCCCTTTGTTTACTTGGGACTCTATGCCGCTTAATTGATAAAGGAGATTGTTGCCAACGTTTCTAACTAGGGTCAGTCATGTGCACTTGTGTGGTCACTGAACAGTACACCGTTCTTAGAGGGAACAGTTTGTAAATAGCATCAGTTGCGTGTGCATATGTTCAAAAAGCAGTGATTTATATCACTGATAGTTGGCAAGAAATCAGCAGCAAGACAATTCAGAACTATTTTGCTCACTGCGGTTTCAAGCATTCAGGCTTGGAGATACCAGGAATGATCAGGAGTGAAAAGGAAATGATTTCACTACTTCAAGTAAGGACCAATGAATAATTTGAAGGTATCAACAATTATCTTGAATGATAAAATGAAAATGAATATTTGGAAGAAGCAATTGTCAAAAACATTGTATGAAGGCAATCCGTTATTTGCACTGGGTGTCGTGCTGATTTTGTTCATATACAGTCAGTCAAAGGAACATAGCAGCGCACACTGGATAAATTCCTCTGTTGATAACTATTAGCAACTAAAACACAGTTTTTTAGTACTGCAGTAATATTGTTAGTGTTGTAATTTGTTCTACATTTCATTTAAATACATAATTTGTTACTCAGTTAAACAGTAATTTGTCCTTTTTTTAAATGCGTTTTTGAGTATTTCCATGGAACTTCAGCTAATCGGGGTAGCCTCTTAATTAGGCCAAAATGTACTGTGTCCCAATTAACCGGAATCCACTGTATTCCAAAGTCCCTTCCAGGCAATGAAGTAACTTTGAAAGGTGGTGTTAAAACCATCTAGACAATTTGTGTATAGCAAACTCCCACAAATAACGATACAGAGACACCAAATGAGAAACAATTATCGGTCAGAATACCTTGATCTTCCTCAGAATCATGCCTGGATTTCTTTTCAGCCCACCCGAGACAAGAAGACAGGGCTTTAGTTTAACATCTCACCTGACGGGTGAGATGTCGGACAATACAAGATTCCCGGAGAGGCATATTGGAGCATCCGCCGAGGTGTTTGTTCTTGGGACTCTGAAGTGGGATGTGAACTCTTGTAACTTGGAGTGCTGCCTACTGAGCCATGGCTGAGGCTTAAGCAACAGCTGGCAAGGGAACAATATGAATTATTGACTACGTAGACACCCCTCACTCGATGTTGGCAAAATACCAAGCCGCATCATGAATAAACTGTAGAAAGTACTAAATCTAAATACACTCTACATGCCAAAGTCTGCTTCATATTTTAGCCATAGTGCTTGCAGTGTGATCATTCTCATGATAGTAAAACGAACAGATGTAAAATGAATTATTGCCCTCAGTACGTAAATCAGAGTTTAACAGTGGCAGAGCTTGAGGTTCAAAAGCAGATCTAAACGAAAAGCTAGAAATCTGAATTTGTGGTCTAAAATATTTTTTAGGTTCAAGTTTATTGTAATCTGACTGTACATATATACAACCAATGGAAACAACATTCCTCTGGACCACTGTATACCAACAAAACATATATCACACACAACACATAAAACAAAATATTACATTTTGTTTATACTTGATCTATTTTTAA
Source organism: Mobula birostris (assembly GCF_030028105.1). Classification (NCBI taxonomy): domain Eukaryota; kingdom Metazoa; phylum Chordata; class Chondrichthyes; order Myliobatiformes; family Myliobatidae; genus Mobula; species Mobula birostris. Next base: position 111,592,156 of record NC_092381.1, on the reverse strand, counting down.
ACGTTTTCAAAGTTCACTTATTATCAAAGAATGTACGTTTAATACAACCTTGGGATCCATTTCCTTACAGCCAGCCACAAAACCAAGAAACCCCAAAAGAACCCATTAAAAAAAAGACCATCAGATGCCCAATGTGCAGAGAAATAAAGTAAATCTCGCAAACAATAATGCAAATGGAGTCCATCCAGTTCATCCATAGTTCAGAGCAGAGCCTCGACATCCTGAACCTTCAGTTTGGCCCAGTGCCTAAAGCATCACCTAAACATTGAGTTCAGTTGCTTGGACATGCTCTGGGACTGGGTTCTGCTGCCTCGATTCGGCCTGCACCCAACCTTTCCAACTCGGCCTGGCATTTAAATTGATTGAACCTCAGGTCTTCCTTGCTCTCGGCGACAGGCCCACTGTCTCATTTCACTACAGTTCTACACATCGAATTGCCTCCAAGTCCAAAGGGAAGTTTGAGGCTATTGTTTGTGATGATTTAATGCATTCAGCATTTTTCATACTGGTGAAGAATTCAGGAAGATAGGGCCTAAGTGTAAATGTCATCCCACTGTAGAATTGCTCTCCCCACACCTTCTGTTGTGGATTCAGATTTATTTACTTATCACATGTACAAACGTTTGTAAATCGAAACATTGGACGGTGAGGTGGAGATTCATCTCTACATCACAACCTGAGTACAAGGATGTCCCTTTACAACAGAGATGAGGAGGAATTTGTTAATCCAGAGGGTGGTAAATCTGAGGAATTCATTGCCATGGACAGCTGTGGAGGCCAAATCATTAGGTATATTTAAAACAGAGGTTGGTAAGTTCTCGATTAGTCAGGGCGTTAAAGGTTACGGGAAGAAGGCAGAAGAATGAAGTTGAAGTGGAATAATAAGTGATGGAATGGTGGAGCAGACGTGATGGGCCAAATGGCCTAATTCTGCTGCTATGTCCTATGTCTAAAACCTAAAGTCGCTGGGGAAACAGTGAATGTCAACCCAAGTGCAGAGATGTCTTACATTGGCACACATTCAGCCCATCACATCTGTGCAAGCCTTGGTTGTTGAACACAATTTCCTTGCTCTGGTTACAGGAAGTGCAGCTTCAAGTGATGAAAATTAACTTAAAAGTCCTCTTCCTAAAATCAAACCAATTTTTTTTTTTAGCACAGAATAGGCTCTTCCTGTACAATCAGCTACAGCCCTCAGGAACCCATCTATTTAACCCTAGCTTAGTCACAAGACAATTTCCAATGACCAATTAACTAATAAAGAAGGCAAGACAGTGGCTATATTTCATTAAGAGTTTGAGATTTGCTTTGTCACCTAAAACACTTGAAAACTTGTACAGATGTACCATGGAGAGCATTCTGACTGGCTGCATCACGCCTGGTATGGGGCGGGGGGCACTTCATAAGATCAAAGTAAGCTGCAGAGGTGGAAATTAGCCATCTCCATCATGGATACTAGCCTTCGTAGTATCCAAGACATTATGAAGAAGCAGTGCCTCAGAAAGGCAGAGTCCATCATTAACAACCCACGCCACCCATGACATTCCCTCTTCCCTCTACCATCAGGGAGGAGGTACAGGAGCCTGAAGACACACACTCAGTGATTCAGGAACAGCTTCTTCCCCTCTGCCATCCAATTTCTGAACGGACATTGAACCCATAAATACTACCTCACTACTTTTTTAAATTTCTGTTCTTGCCCTATTTATTTTAACTATTTAATATACATAGATATATATTTGCTGTAATTCAGTTTTTTTCTATATTTATCATGTATTGCATTATACTGCTGCTGCAAAGTTGATGGCATATCTGCTGATATTTAACCTGATTCTGATTAACCTACTAACCGATATGGACTGTGGAAAGAAACCAGAGTTCCCGGAGAAAACCCACATGCTGATGGGAAGAACACACGATCTTTCCTACAGAGGTTGCTGGAACTGAACTCCAGCACCCCGAGCTGTATTTGCGCCGTGCTAACTGGGGCAGCCTAGTACTAACAACGAAGAGTGACAGGATTTCAAAATGGAATTTGTTTTGTTGTGAAGCAGCCAACCATGAGAATCAACAGGAACGTTGTGTGTTGTATTTAACTATTGTCTCTGCTCCCTGGCTGTCAAGTTGCGAACTTATTCACCAAGAGAATGAAGGTCAACAGAAACAAAGGGAGTGAAAATGGCTTCATCTCAGGAATGCAAATCGTTCAATCCTGTAGCTGATGCCAAGGGCAACACTGAGCATGCCAGGAACTAAAACCGTGCATCAGTCTCCCCATTCAAAGTACATTTATTATATGTACGAACCCTGAGATTTGTCTTCCCATAGACAGCACAAAACACAGAAGCAACATAGAATCCGTTCAAGGAAACATCAAACATCCTACGTGCAAATGAAATAGAACAAATCAGGCAAACGGCAAAAAAAGCAAAAAACACAGAATATAAAACGTCAAACCCTGGAGTCATTGAAACCCTCCAGGAATGTTCAGTTTAGCTCAGCTCAGTTCAGTTCATCACTGTGTTGTTCGTTGACTGCAGGCCGCAGAGCTCAGTCCGCCCAAATACACATCACACAAAATAGCAACAAAATAAAGGAGCAATCAGAAACTAGAAACACATTATAACCTGAACTAGAGCTTCCAGTCCACAAACTATGTCAACTAAACCTTGCCCAAGACCCAAGGTTTTGGCACCTTCCTCTGCCAGCAGTGAGGGAAGGAAAGAGGAGTAAGAGGGATGGGGAGGGGAATGGGGAATGGGGAATGGGGAGGGTGATGGGGAGGAGGAGAGGGATAGGGAGACAGACTGGGCTCATACGCAGACAGATGGTGCTGAACACCCGCTCGCCTTCTGCTCTAATTCTCATTAATTTCAATTTTGCTTGGCGCTTTAATCGCCGAGATGGGTGAGATATGGAGTCGATCATGGGCTCACTCGTGCCCCATCTCCAGGTTTCTTGGTCTCCCGGCCACACGCTCCACTCAAAACTTTGAAACCATGTTAAACAAAGTCACACACAGGCGTTCTCCCTTACGAGAATCCACCCCAACATCTCGGAATAAGTCCTGTGATGATCAACTAGTAGCGAAGGGGGCAGGATTGTGGGTTTCGGAAGCCCCTAGCATTGGATCATCGTGTCCAGAGGGATCACCATATGAGTCAGCAACTGCAGCACATGTGGATGGCGAAGACCCAACAACAGTTAAACCCTTAGGAGAACATCAAGCCGGACCCAAGTGACTGCATTTGTACTTGAGCATAACTCCTCACTATCTCTCCTAAAGAACAAACCTCCTGCCGTGTAAACACTCCACAAATTTCAGCCAAATAGAAATAAATCAGTTTCTCCTCGGAATCAATGTTCTTTGCTTTGGTCACCTGTACCTCCAACAAATGCACACAGCTTTGAAAGTTCAAAGAGGTGTCAAAATCTCTGAGGATCTAACCTGGTCCCAACACATTGATGTAGTCATAAAGAAGGCAAGACAGCGGCTATACTTTTTTAGGAGTTTGAAGCGATCTGGCATGTCAACAAATGTACTCAAAAACTTCTATCGTTGTACCGTGAAGAGCATTCTGACAGGGTGCATCATGTCTGTTATGGGAGAGCTACTGCACAGGACCAAAAGAAGCTGCAGAAGGTTGTAAATCTAGTCAGCTCCATCTTGGGTACTAGCCTACAAAGTACCCAGGACATCTTTAGGGAGTGGTGTCTCAGAAAGGCAGCGTCCATTATTAAGGACCTCCAGCACCCAGGACATGCCCTTTTCTCACTGTTACCATCAGGTAGGAGATACAGAAGCCTGAAGACACACACTCAGCGATTCAGGAACAGCTTCTTCTCCTCTGCCATCCAATTCCTAAATGGACTTTGAAGCTTTGGACACGACCTCACTTTTTTTTAATATACAGGATTTCTGTTTTTGCACATTTTCTATTCAATATATGTAATTGATTTACTTGTTTATTTATTATTATGTTTTATTTTATTTATTATTACTGTTTTTTTCTGTCTCTGCTAGATTATGTATTGCATCGAACTGCTGCTCCTAAGTTAACAAATTTCACGTCACATAGCAGTGATAATGAACCCCATTCTGATTCTGATTAAAGTACATATTTGTCACCCTGAGATTCATTTTCTTGTGAACCTTCACAGTAAATACAAAGAAACATAACAGTATCAGATAAGAGCCGCACACACAAGCTGGACAAGTAACCCATGTGCAAAAGACAACAAACTACAAGTACAAAAAACAATAGATAAATAAATAAATAAACAATAAATATTGAGAACATGAGACGAAGAGTCCTTGAAATTCAGTCTATGGATTGTGGGAACAGTTCATAGTGACACAGAGTGAAGTTATCCCCTCTGGTTTAGGAGCCTGACGGTTGAGAGGTAATAACTGTTTCTGAACTGTTCTTGAAGTTTTCATTAATTTTCAATGCCACTGATAGCTTGTGACACCAGTTTGCCCTTCTAAGGCTCCTGCACTTCCTTCCTGATGGCAGCAACAAGAAGTGAGCATGGCCTGGGTGGTGGTAGTCCTTAATAATGGATGACTAACTTAGACATTAAAATCAGACTTTCTGATCTATCTTCCACCACCCTATTGAAGCTAGGTTTCCCAGACGCTCAAGTTCTGGGTCAGACTGGTGGCGCTTCAGTACCTCATTCTTGCATGCCATCCCTTACTACATCCTTAATGAAAGATCTGCTCTTCCTTTCTTGACCTCAAAGCCAGACAAAGAGTCTCAACCCAACACATCAACTGTCCATTTCCCTCCCAATATTGCCAGGCCTGTTGAGTTCTTTCAGCATCTACTAATTAACTTTGTAAAACGGTGCCCTCTCCTTGGGTAACAGGTCCATCATTCCACTCTCTCCTCGTAAAAACCTCATCATTTCAATTGCAGTTTCCAGGTTAGACTATCGTTATAGGTCTACAGGCCAGCCTCCACAATCCCAGCTACCCTTATCCAAGCCAGGATCAAAACGTGGAGTTTCTGAGCCAAACAGCCTGCTTCTGTGCTGTGGATATTTTTATAAATCTCATTCATCCGTACATGATTACAAATTGTACAGGCGTGGGATAGATCAACCGGTTGAGAGATGTCAGTGATAATCAACCTGTCTCTGGTTCTCATTCACCCATCACTGCATGCTCCATGGAGTTTCCAATCTATAATTCCCATGGTCCTGTATCTCCATTTCTCTGCAATAACCTCCACCTACCACTGAATAGCTTTCCTCCTTATTTATCCCACCCCTAGTACAAGCTTTCAGCTAACTATATGGTGCACTCAGAAGCCCCCTAATGAATGTTCAAAGTTCAAAGAACATTATTATCAAAGTGTATATATGTCACCATGTACAACCCTGAGATTCATTTTTAGCAGGCATTCACAGCAGAAGAAAGAAATACACCAGAATCAATGAAAAACTACACACAAGAATTCCAGAAGAAGGTGACATCAGCAAACAATGTGACCGAGGGTGACTTCATACAGATGGTTCACAAAACTACTTCTCTCACGTCCTCATTTTCTTTCAAATGTGGTCCTGCTACTGCTGGAGCCCATGATCTACATTTTGGTGGTGTGTTATCAGGCCAATTGAGCGATCTGGTGCTTTTCTGTCCCTGATGGGGCTCCAGAAGGCCTTGAGGCCAAAAAGCCCGGAGACAGGGTGCGAGCTCATGATCAGCTCTATTTCTCACCGATTAAAGTACCGAGGAAGACTGCTATCATCGTGGTGAGTGTGGAAGGTGAGCAAGTGTTCAGTGCCATCTACCAGCCTCCCTCTCACTACTGCTGGAGGAAGGTGGCTGCATGTGACATTCTCTCTCTCCCTCTCACTCGCCGCTCACTAAGGACAGTTCCTGCGCTTGAATGGTCTCTCGCCCTCCCTCACTTCTATTGGAGGATGGTACTGGAGTTCTGGTTTGTAGGCAAGGCTTAATTGACGCAGTCTGAGAATTGAACTCTGTAGTTCACGTTATGGTGTGTTTCTGGTTTCTCGACACTCCTTGTCCGTTGCTGCTTTGGGCGACTTTGAATTGGCACGGCCTGCAGATAACAAACACTGAGCTGAACCGAACAGGCCTCAACTCTTTTGATTTTGTGTTTAATATGCTGTGTTTTTTGCTCTTTTTTAAATCCTATATTACACCAATTAAGCTAATTCTGATATCACTAATTTTGATTGCGCATCTTTGCTAGTTTTGAAATAAAAGTTCGAACGTACTTTTTTCCGATTTAAACTCAGTTATGTGAAGCGTGTCACAGAGTGTTGAGTCCCTCGCTCAGTCCCTCAGCAGTTTTGGTGTAAACGGTACCCCATGCAAACCTTTCTCTCCAATCAGATGCCATTATCTGTAGACCTTTGCTATATTCACTTCCCATCTCCCAGCCTCTATTGCTGCTTCTACTCTCTCCTCCTCCATCTGCCTATCGCCCCTCCTCAGCTAGATCCACCCGTCACTTCCCGGCTCTTGCTCCATTCCTTCCCCTCTCCTCCTTATACTGGCCGTCTCCAGAGCCCCGATGAAGGGTCTCGGCCTGTAACGTCAGCTGTTTATTCCCCTCCATAGGCACTGTCTGACCTGCTGAGTTCCCCCCAGCACTCTATGTGTGTTACTCAAGATATCCGGCAGCTGCAGAATCTCCTGTGCATGTGGGTGAGAGTCTGATTGATAGATAATTCCGATAATTTCTCCCCTCCCTCTGCTTTTAAAAAACGAGTGGGGCCTTAACTCTTTAGAGTTAAATAATATCATGCACACTATTACCCTTACAGTATGACACAACACTCCTCTTCATTCCAATAGAAGCCAGTCAGTGCAAGACAGCATTCGGTCCCTGGGCAACTACAAACTAGTTATGGTCGTTTATAAATCCTCCAAGGAACTCTGACTTTGACAGATAGCTATGAGCAAGATCATGGAACAATATACCAACCGAAAATAAATAATATAGAAACACTGAAAACCTACAGCACAATACAAGCCCATGGACCCACAATACTGTGCCAAACATGTACTTACTTTAGAAATTACCTGGGGTTACCCACAGCCCTCTGTTTTTCCACGCTTAATGTACCTGTCTAAGAGTCTCTTAAAAGACCCTATCGTATCCACCTCCACCACCGTCGCTAGCAGGCCATTCCACGCACTCACCACTCTCTGCATTAAAAACTTAGCCCTGACATCTCCTCTGTACCTACTTCCAAGCACCTTAAAACTGTGCCCTCTTGTGTTAGCCATTTCAGCTCTGGGAAAAAGCCTCTGACTATCCACACGATCGATGCCTCTCATCATCTTATACACCTCAATCAGATCACCTGTCATCTTCTGTCACTCCAAGGAGAAAAGGCCGAGTTTACTCAACCTATTCTCGTAATGCATGCTCCCCAATCCAGGCAACATCCTTGTAAATATCCTCTGCATCCTTTCTATAGTTTCCACATCCTAGTAGGGTCTGATCAGGGTCCTATACAGCTGTAACATTACCTCTCAGCTCTTGAACTCAGTCCCATGGTTGACGAAGGCCAATACACCACATGCCTTCTTAACCACGCAGTAAACCTACGTAACAGCTTTGAGATCCTATGGACACTTAATATATTAAGTAACTTTTCTTTACACAAAGCTGCTAGTAATAAGATAAATCAACAAGCCTCTGTTTTCTTACCTCGTAGTTTTTCCAGGATGCTGGTGAATATTGGTTGCTCGGGTTGAGGTGTTTGAGGTTGCGGTGTTTGACGAGCTTGCGAGCTTGGCAACCAATCCGCAGACGTTTCATCACCAGTCGAGGTGACATCCTCAGTGCACAGTTGTTGGTGTTTCTCTCTGGGACTGCTCACGTTTACATAGGCCCCCCCCCACCCCCATTCACTTGCCTCAGTCCCGATTAGCTACCTCTTCACCTGACCCTCGAATTCTACTGGCTCGCGTTTCTTTGGCTCTTAAGGGTTCATAAGTGGCGTCTATTTTGATATGTTTGTTTATGGAGTTATCAGAAGAGAATCAGAATCAGGTTTATTATCACCGGCATGTGTCGTGAAATTTGTGAACCCTCAACTCGTTTACAGGAATACCAACTGACAGTACGGAGACACGATCTGCTATCGCCGATCTCAGTACGTGACGACCGAGAATGACGCCACTTTAACTGGGACATCACAGAGGTTCTGGAGAGGACAAACACAAAGCAGGAACACGGTTTCTCTTCTCTGTAACCCTGTAATCAAACATATCAAAATAGGTTCCATCTACGAACCACTACGAATCACGAGCCAAAGGAACGTGAGCCTAAAGAATTCAAAGGTTAACTGAAGAGGTAGCCAATCAGGACCAAGGCAAGCAAACTGGGGACTACGTAAACACGAGGACTCTCAGAGAGAAACACCAGCAACTACACATTGAAGGTGTCACCATGATGGCGATGAGACATCTGCAAGCTAGCTGCCGAGCTCGGCGAACACTAAACATCAAACCACAGTTCTCTACATCAGACCAATACAGAGCATTTGACCATAATCCCTTCCATTAATGAGGAGAGGATGCTTCATTACTCAGAAGCACTGAGAAAAATCACACTGAGCCAAATACTCAGTATAGAACAGTGAGATCAGATTTCATTAAAATTCAGCAGACAGATATCACACTATTCCTGTATATCACTGCTTCCAAGGCACTGCACTTTAACTCACCATAAATTAAGTAATCCAGAGGCAATATACAGTTCAGTTCTTTTAGAAAAACAGGTGTATTCAACTACATTGTTGACTGGACTAATATATTCCTTTGTCCACCCCTCTTCTATGTAACTCAGCATAACCTTGTCTTTGCTATTATTTAGTGCTTTTTCTTATATCAAGGACCATAAGACCATAAAATATAGGAGCAGAATTAGACCATTTGGCCAATTCAGTCTGCCCTGCCATTTCATCATGTCTGATTCATTTTCCCTCTCACCCTAAGCTCCTGCCTTCTCCCTGTATCCTTCATGCCCTGACTAATCAAGAACTTAACAACCTCCGCCTTAAATATACCCAAACACTTGGCCTCCACAGCCACCTGTGATAACGAATTCCACAGATAAACCACTCCCTGGCTAAAGAAATTCTTTCTTATCTCTGTTATAAGTGGACGTCCCTCTATTCTGAGTCTGTGATCTCCGATCCTAGATTCCACCTCTATTGGAAACATACCCTCCACATCCACACTATTGAGGCCTAACATTCGATAGGTTTCAATTACGTCACCCCTCTTTCTTCCGAATTCCAGTGAGTAGAGGCCCAAAGCCATCAAATGCTCCTCATATGACAGATCTTTCAATCCAAGAATAATTTTTTTGAGACTCCTTTGAATCCTTTCTTAGCTAGGGGCCCAAAACTGCTCACAATACTCCAAGTGAGGCCTCACAAGTGCCTTATAAAATCTTAGCAATGCATCCTGGCTGTTATATTCCAGTCCTCTTGAAATGAATGCTAACAATGCTTTTGCCTTCCTCACCACCAACTCAACCTTTAAATTAACCTTTAAGAAATTCTACACAAGGACTCCCAAGACCTTTTGCATATCAGTTTATCAGCTCATCCCTCTGCAAATGGACCTTGGACTTTCTGACTAACAGATCCCAATCAGTTAAGTTAGACAACCTCTCCTCCTCCACTCTCACCCTGAACACCAGTGTGCCTCAAGGCTGTGTGCTGAGCCCTCTTCTGTACTCCCTTTTCACCTATGACTGCGTTCCTGTATATGGTTCTATCTCCATAATCAAGTTCACACAACACCACGGTGGCTAACCTGATCAGAGGGCATGACGAGACGGCCTACAGAGACCAAGTCCAGCACCTGGCTGTGTGGTGTGCCGACAACAACCTGGCCCTAAACACCCAGAAGACCAGGAGATCATAGTGGACTTCAGGCATGCTAGGAGCCACACTCACGTCCCCATCTACATCAAAGGAGCTGTAGAGGAGTGTGTATCAAGCTTCAAATTCCTTGGTGCCCACATTTCCGAGGATTTCACCTGGTCCCTGAACTCCTCCATCCTGATCAGAAAGGCACAAAAGTGCCTTTATTTCCTGTGGAGCATCAAGAAATCTCACCTCTGTCCCAGGATACTGACGGGCTTTTACCACTGTACCATTGAGAGCATACTCACCAACTGCATCTCAGTGTGGTATGGCAATTGTCCTGTATCGGACCGCAAAGCACTCCAGCGTGTGGTGAAAACTGCCCAGCGGATTATCGGCACCCAATTGCCCACCATTGGGAACATCTACCATAAACACTGCCTGGGCAAGGCGAAAAGCATTATCAGGGATGCATCTCACCCAAACCATGGACTTTTTACTCTCCTCCCATCCGCTAGGAGCTACAGGAGCCACTGCTCCCGCACCAGCAGGCACAGGAAGAGCTTCTTCCCTGAGGCTGTGACCCTGCTGAACCTCTCATCACAGCGCTAAGCAGTATTGCATTCATACTGTACTGTCTCAGTACTTTTATATTTGTCATTACTTTTTATTCGCATTTATTTTGTAAATAACACTATTCTTTGCATTTCTAGTTAGATGCTAACTGCACTTCATTGGCTTTGTATCTGTACTCGGCATAATGACAATAAAGTTGAATCTAATCTAATCTAATCTAATCTAATCTAATATATTCTCTCCATTTAGAAAATAGCTTATGCTTTTATTCCTTCTACCAAAGTGCACAGCCATACACTTCCCGACACTGTATTCCATCTGCCACTTCTCTGTCCATTCTCCTACCCTGTCTAAATCCTTCTGCAGTCTTTCAGCCTCCTCAACACTACCTGCCCTTCCAGCTACCTTCGTATCATCTGTAAATATGGCCACAAAGCCAGCAATTCCATCATCCAAATCATTGTCAAGTTAGCATCTTACAGGTTGGCACAGTAGTATAATGGGTAGCACATCACTTTATTGAATTGAATTGACTTTATTTCTTACATCCTTCACATACATGAGGAATCAGAATCAGGTTTATTATCACCGGCATGTGACATGAAATTTGTTAATTTAGCAGTAGAGTGAAAATTTTTATGTTACGTCTCCATCTAAATGTGCAATGTGCAATCATAGTAATTTATAATAATTTATGATAAATAGAACAGTCAATGTAACATAGAAATACACTCAAATCAATCTGATGACCTAGTGGAAGGAGCGGTCTCAGAGCCTATTGGTCCTGGATTTTATGCTATGGTACTGTTTCCTGGATGGTTGTAGCTGGAATAGACCGTGATTGGGGCAACTCGGGTCCCCAATGATCCTTTGGACCTTTTTTTCACACCTGTCTTTGTAAATGCCAGCAATCACTGATCAGGGTTTAATTCTGCTGCTACCGGTAAGAAGCTTGTACGTTCTCCTCATGAGACTTGTAGGCTTCAGAAGGGGTAAGACAAGGGCACACACACCAGTCCTCATTGAGCAATCAGAAGTGGAACGAGTGAGCAATTTGAAGCTCTTGGGTGTCAACATCTCTGAGGAAAAAACTGGGCCCAACATATTGATGCAGCTACAAAGAAGGCACATCAGTAGCTATACTTCATTAGGAGCTTGAGGGGATTTGGTATGTCACCAAAGACACTCACAAATGTCTACAGATTTACTGCAGAGAGCATTCTAACTGGCTGCATCATTATCTAGTATGGGGGGGGGCGGGGTACAGTCACCTCCGTCATGGGTACTAGCCTTCCCAGTATTTATTTTTTTAAATCTTACATCTGTGCCGTATGTGAGGGAATAAAAATCTTTCCGTTATGACTCCATCGCAATGTACAGATGCGTGAATTTAAAAGTCTAATGGCTTGTAGAAAGAAGTCGTCCAGCAGCCTGTTAGTCCTGGCTCGCTCTAATGCTGTGGTACTGTATGCCAGACGGAAGCAGCTGAAACAGTTTATGGTTGGGATGACTGGTTTCCCCGATGACCTTCCTGGCCTTTTTCACGCACCTGCTACTGCAAAAGTCATCAGTGGAGGGGAATTCACATTCACAGATGCACTGAGCTGTCTGTACCACTCTCTGCAATGCCCAGCGATCAAGGTTGGTGCAGTTCCCGTACCAGGCGGTGATACAGCAAGTCTGCATGCACTCAGTGGTGTCCTGGTAGAAGGTCTTGAGGGTTTGGAAGCCCATACTGAAATTCTTTGGTCACCTGAGGCACAAGAGATGCTGTTGTGCTTTTTTAGCCACACAGCTAGTTTGTACAGCCCAGCCAGGTAAAATCTTCGGTGATGTGTATACTAAGGAACTTGAAACTACTCACCCTCCCAACTGCAGATCCAGTGATGTTGATCAGGCCGAGCCTGTCTCCATTCCTCCTGTAATCCACAATCAGCTGTTTTGTTTTTTGGACATTGAGGGAGAGGTTGTTATCTTGGCATCAATGTGTCAGGGTGTTAGCCTCTCCTCTGTAAGCTGTCTTTGTCACCGCTAGAAATAAAGGCCGATCAATGTCGTGTCATCTGCAAATTTGATCAGCAGATTGCAGCTGTGTGTGGCAGCACAGTTGTGGGTGTAAAAGAAATAGAGGAGAGGACTCAGGACACAACCCTGGGGGCAGCTGTGTTGAGGGTCAGAGGGGCAGAAGTGAGGGAGCCCACCCTTACCACCTGTCAGTGATCCGATAGGAAGTCCAGGATCCAGCTTGCACAAGGCAGGGTGCAGGCCAAGGTCTCTGAGCTTCCTGCCAAGTCTGAATGAAATTATGGTGTTGAATGCTGAACTGTAGTCCAGGAACAGTATTCTAACGTAAGCATCCCTCTTCTCCAGGTGAGTGAGGATGGTGTGTAGTACTATGGCTATGGCGTCATCCGTAGACTGGTTCCGCCAGTAGGCTAAATGTAGGGGGTCTAGTGTGGGTGGCAGCATGTTGCAGATGTAGTCTTTAACCAGCCTCTCAAAGCATTCGCTTATAATTGAGGTGAGCCAATCGTTCAGGCATGCCACCTTGGTTTTCTTAGGTACAGGGACAATGATGGACGATTTGAAACAAGAGGGCACTACACACAAGGAGAAGGAGAGATTAAAAATGTCTGTAAACACACCAGCCAGTTGTTCTGCACACACTTTGAGAACCCGCCCTGGGATGCCATCTTCAAAGACCGATGCCTCAAAAAGGCAGCATCCATCATTAAGGACCCCCACCACCCAGGACATGCCCTCTTCTCATTGCTACCATCAGGAAGGAGGTACAGGAACCTGAAGGCACACACTCAATGATTCAGGAACAGCTTCTTCCCCACTGCCATGAAGGTTCTGAATGGACATTGAACCCATGAACACTATCTCACTACGTTCTTGCACTACTTAATGTAGCTATTTTATTTATATATAAATATACTTTCTGTAATTCAGTTTTTTTCTCTATTATTCTGCTTTGCATCGTACAGTTGCCACAAAAACAACAGATTTCACAACATATGCCAGTGATATTAAACCTGATTCAGATACTGAATCTGACCACATAGGCTTCCTCTGGGTGCTCTGGTTTCCTCCCACATTCCAAATAATGTGTGGATTAGGGTTGGTAAGTTGTGGGCATGCTGTGTTGGTACTGTAAGTGTCAACACTCGTGGGCTGCCCCCAGCACATCCTCGGACTGTGTTGGTCGCTGACCCAAAATGACATATTTCACTGTGTGCTTCAATATAGATGTTACAAATAAAGTTAATTCAAAAGCTGGCACCTCGAACGGTGAGATGTCAGTCTGGGTCTGAGTCTGTTCCTGTCTCAGGATGCCTTTCTAGTTTATAAATGTTCTGAGAACCTCCACCGCATTATCAGGCCTTCAGGTAACAACTCCTGGGTCACACGTTGCCTCTGAGGTCACATACAAAATGCTGGAGGTACTCAGCAGGTCAAGCAGTGGAAAGGACCTGATGAAAGGTCTCGGCCTGAAATGTCAACTGTTTATTCCCCTCCATGGACGCTGCCCGACCTGCTGAGTTCCTCCAGCATTCTGAGTGTATTGCTCTGGACTTCCAGCATCTGCAGAATCCCTTGTGCTTCTGAACTCAACAGTGGGTACCAAATTTCAACCAGGAGTACTGAGGTAAATTCACTAACTTCTGAGTTTCCTAGGTGACACTGCTGCACACTTCATAATCGTGCATTCATGCCCAGGGAATTCATTTCACATTGCAAATGGCAAAAACAAGAAATCAAATTTGCATGATTTAAAATTTAGATTTAGAGTTATATATTATTTACATAACCATTGAAAAATACACTGAAAAGCACCGTTTGCGTGAACATTCAACACAACCCAAGGGTGTGCTGGGAACACACAACTCTCAGGAGAACAACATGCTACCAATATAAAACAATATGTCAAAAATCAATAATTTTTCAGTGCACACAACATGCTGATGAAGGGTCTCAGCTTAAAACGTCGACTATTGATTCTCTTCCATAGATGCTGCCTGAGCTGCTAAGTTCCTCCAGCATTTTGTGTGCGTGTGTGTGTGTGTCCGATGTGTATTACTTCACCTATCACTGCTAGACTGCACTTCTCCCTCTTTCCCCCGCACTCTCTTATTCTGGCCTTCCTTTCCAATCCTGATGAAGGATTTCAGTCCAAGACGCCGACTGTTAATTCACTTCCATAGATGCTGCCTGAGCTGCTGATTTCCTCCAGAATTTTGTGTGTTGCTCTGGATTTCCAGCATGTGCAGAATCTCTTGTGTTTATAACATTGTAGGTTGTGGTTTGCAGTTAGAGAAGATCCCCAGTGCTGCATTGATCAGGAGATAAAATAGTTTTAAAACTCCCACTGTCTGCAGACATCCTTTCCTATCATCCACAAGGAGCTGTTCTGGCTGGGTCCCAAGTTCACATCAAATCGCTGCTCCACTGATCAATGAGTGTCACAGGAAACAACAAACTACTCACGTCAAAGTAGTAGAAAAGGACGCTGAACTTGAGCCACAAACGTATCTTGTTGAGCTGTATTATGTCTGAATGGTGTAGTAGCCTCTGGCAGGAGCTCTACTCCTTTACAGTCCATGAACTGTATAGAACAATGACTCACTTGTGCTCTAGAGGAACACAGCAGACAGTTACTACACTCTGGAAAAAAGTTCTCAAAGCCCCAATAATATAAGGCTGTGTGACCACACAGATCAGTCACAAATACAAACGGGAAAAAAACTGATCATGAAGCAGATGGATTCCTTCTCCTCCTTTACAATTTGGCACATTGAATAAATTACTTCTTTCAAACACTCGCACGGTAGCGCAAGGGACAACACGGTGTAGCCGCCAGCTTCATGTTATTACGATGCTGATGATCGGGTTCAACTTGGCTGCTGTCCCAACCAACCAGGGTGTCAGGTAGCAATTAGTGCAACACTGTACAGTGTAAGTTAGGGGTTCAGTCCCTGACGCAGCCTGTAAGGAGTTTGTATGATCTCCTTGTGAACACAAGTTTCCCCAGGTATGACAGTTTCCACCCACATTCAAAAGACGTATGGAATAGGGTGAGTAAAATGTGGGCATGCTATGTTGGTACCAGAAGCCCAGCACAACTCTCATTGATTTGATTTGAAGCAAACGATACATTTCACTGTATGTTTCAATACCTGTCTATTTATAAATTATTTATTAGCAATTAATTATAATTAAGGATAATTAAGGTAAGATTATCTAATAGTTATTAATGCCCTAAAACACTGGCTTCATACAATATTGTCTGGAGCAGGGGTTCCCAACCGTGGGTCCACGGACCTCTCGGTTAATGGGCGGGGAGGGTGGGGGTCGTGGTCTATGGCATTAAAAAGACTTCAGTTTGGGAGCCCTGGTCTAAAGAGAGGAATCATGACTTTTATTCATGAATAAAACTGGGCACATTCCACTGTTACCACTTCTAAACTTGGTGTGTTGTGCTTTGGGTGGCAGCCGCATTGCTGAGGAAGGCACGTTGTTTGGACAACTACTATACCTTGGAAGGGTAGCCATGGGCATGAAGATGGAAATGTTTCACAAAGCTATTTCACACATGTTCTACAGATGGAATTTCTTTATTGACACTGCCATTAGATGCTGGCTGTCATGTTTCTACATGCATCTCTCAGCTTTTTCCATGATAATTTATCAGCCTAGACGGCATTAATATCAACACTTGCCACATACTGATTCACTTAGGTATGTACGTATGTATTTAGAGATGCTGCTTTTCCAGCCCAACAAGCCGCACCACTCAGCTCCCCACCAATTTAACCCGAGCCTAATCACAGGGCAATTTACAATGACCAATTAACCTACTAACCCATATGTCTTTGGAGTGTGGGAGCACCCGGAAGAAACCCATGCACTTAGGGGAAGAATGTACAAACTCCTTACAGAAGTGATGGAATTGGAGTGTTTCGAAGTTCGGTATTCGAGCTGTAATAGTGTCACGTTAACCGTTACACCACTGTGGGACCCTATGGTTTCCACCGTTCTCCTCTTTGCCCCACCTGATAGTCCACGTCAACCAATGGCATGTTTGTCATTTACATAAGACTTGTTTGAATGAGAATGTACAAAGCATGGCCAGTAAGTGGTTAGGGGCCACACGGTAACATAGGGATTAGTACAACGCTTCAGAGTACAGGTGAACGGGTTCAATTCCCACCACTGCCTGTAAAGAGCTTGTACGCCCTCCTCATGACCGCGTGGGTTTCCTCCGGGTGCTCCGGTTTCCTCCCACAGTCCAAAGGTGTATCGGTTGGTAGGTTAATTGGTCATTGTAAACTGTCCCGTGATTAGGCTAGGGTTAAATTGGGGAATCGCTGGGCGGCACGGCTCAGAGGGCCAGAAGAGCCTGTTCCATGCTGAGTCTCAATAAATTAATTAATTAATTAGTTAATAAGATGACATAAAATAGTTAGTATTGTAGACACTGAAAAAATTTATCGACCATTACAAGGGGATCTGGATCAGCCGGGTAAGTGGGCTAAGGATCGGAAAATGACGTTCAGCTTCAGAATCAGGTTTAATATTACTGGCATATGTAATAAAATTTGTTGTTTTGCAGCAGCAGTACATTCCAATACTCTATACAAGTTAAAATATATAATACAGACAGTATATACAGTAGAATGCACACACATATACAGAGATTGTAAATTTTCTCTGTTTTCTTTCAATCTTATTTACATCTTTCCCTTGAGTAGATGACCAGAACTGAACACAATGTTCCAAATTAGGCCTCACCAACATCTGATGCAACTTCAACTCAAATCCCAACTCCTGTATTCAATACTTTGATTTATGAAGGCCAACATGCCTAAAGCTCTCTTTATGACCCTACAGTACTGTGCAAATGTCTTTTGGACACATGTAAAAAAAAAATCTGGAAGCATAGATGCTTTCAAAAATAATGAAATAAAGAGTTTCTAAATATCAGAACATTTAATATATAGAGCAGTAAACAGTAAAAACTGTCAAATCAATATTTGGTCTGACCACCCTTTGCCTTTAAAGCTGCATCAATTCCCTCAGGTACACTGTGGTGCAGTTTTATAAGAAAATCATCTGATAGGTTGTCCCAAGCATCTTGGAGAATTTGCTGCAGTTCTTCTTCAGACTTTGGCTGTTTCACTTGCTTCTGCCTCTCTACATAATCCCAGACAGCTTTGATGATATTGAGATCAGGGCTCTGTGGAGGCCAGAACATCTGAAACCATATATAAAAAATCTAGGGTGCCTGAGATCTTTGCACAACACTGCGTATGTAATGAGTTGGCAGAGGCAGGTACTGTAACATCATTTAAAATACACATCCAAAGCAACACACTCAAAATGCTGGGAGAACTCAGCAGGTCAGACAGCACCTATGGAAATGAATAAACAGTTGATGTTTCAGGACTGGAAAAAAACAGGTAAGTCAGAGTAAGACGGTGGGAGGACGGGAGGAAGAAGCACAAGATGGCAGGTGATAGGTGAAACTGGGAGGGGGCAAAGGATGAAGTAAAGAGCTGGGAAGTTGATTGGTGAAAGAAATAAAAGGCTAGAGGAGGGGGGAACCTGACTGGAGAAGACAGAAGATCATGGAAGAGAGGGAAGGAGATGGGACACCAGAGGGAGGTGATGGGCAGGTAGGAGATAAGGTGAGAGAGGGAAACAGGAATGGGAAGTGGTGAATGGATAGGTACATGGATAAGGAAAGTTTGGAGCAGGGGTTCTTAACCTTTTTTTAAGCCATGGACCCCTTCACTGTACTGTCAGTGGACCACTTCTCAGAATAACGTATTTAAATATATCAAATAGGATCATAAAACAAACTGATTATATTGAAATAAAGTTATCAAATTTCTGATATAATAATGTGTGCTTCTTAATTAAAGCATTAAATAGCAAGTCGCGACAAGTCGTAAATAATATTTTGAGATATTTGTAAAACTGTAATGTGATATGAAACTGTCTGTGATTTCTACAGGTACAGCTAATACTACTGTGGTTTGTTGCCTACATTCATCTTTGAAGGAAATATTAAATTTCAGTTGGAGGCTAGCGAAAATGAAGGTGTAATTTTTTTTCCCAACTGAGTTCACAGAACCCCAGAACCTACCCATGGAGCCCCTGAGGTCAGTAGACCCCTGGTTGAGAACCCTTGGTCTAGAAGAATATGGCCACCCACACACGATTCATATTTGCTCAGATATTCCATCGCTTGCCCCTCTCCCACTTCCATCTTCCTACCTTATAGTGCAAATGTGATAGCAGGCACTCAGCAGCAGTTCGGCATCCAGAAATATAATAGTTTGCCTTGGGTGTTTCAGTGACTGGCTGTCTCTGCTGAGTAGGATAACACAGTTTAATATTACCTAGCCTGACAACTATTCCTCCCCCTTAATGAACTGATTAACACTTGCAATGGTAACAGAAGACCCCGTGTGTCGGAGATTATGAGAAAAACCATTTGCATGCTAAACCTCTCTCCCTGTTGTTACTTCATAAAGCTTCAGCAAGCCGTAACGGCTGACGGTTCAAATTTCATCCCTGCAACCAAGGTTCTAACATCTCAATCGGCAATCAATCCGTCTTTTAACATGCCCAGAGATCTGCTGGCAAGGTCAATACAAGGAAATGTTTTGCAGTCTCGAAGTCTGCCTGAGCAAATGTATTCACTTTGATTTCAGACTGCTGGAAGAGAACTAGGCTTGCTAGTGTTA
Source organism: Mobula birostris (assembly GCF_030028105.1). Classification (NCBI taxonomy): domain Eukaryota; kingdom Metazoa; phylum Chordata; class Chondrichthyes; order Myliobatiformes; family Myliobatidae; genus Mobula; species Mobula birostris. Next base: position 111,572,954 of record NC_092381.1, on the reverse strand, counting down.
CTCTATTAGCACTGATACAACAGCTTTACTTTAGTTATATTATTAGCATTACTAATAATTGGGTGGAGATACACCTCTACCAAAGGAGGTGTAAGGTGCCCCTTCCCTCCACTACCCTGCCAGGTCACCCTTGGGCAAAGTGTAGAACCTGCTTAGCCACCCCCTCCCTGCCCCACCCCCCCATGGATCAGGGTCACATGAAGCCACGGGAGCAGGTGGTCGATGGTCATATTAGCAGCCAGTGCATATCACAAGTCTTGGTTATGCGACCACTGACACCAGGCAATCTCTGAAGTGTATTGATAATGGCTGGGGGGGGTGGGGGTCACGCAGCTTGTAAAGACACCACCCAGAAGGCAATGGCAAACCTCTTCTGTAGAAAAATTAGCCAAGAATAATCATGGTCATGGAAAGTCCATGAACATCCATGTCATAGGACACAACACATAATGATGATTACTAATAATCTCATACTCCATAATATAATGTTCTAGCTATATTATTGGTATTCATTACATTAATATTATACTAGCATAATCTATCAGCTCCATTACTACTCTACTAAAGTAGAGTAAATTTATTCTCGAAGTTCATATTTGCCACCATATACAGCCCTAACATTCACTTCCTTGCGAGTGTACTCAGTTAATCCAAGAAACATAACAGAATCACTGAGAGACCGCACCCAAAGGAACGGACAAACAACCAATGTGCAAAGGGAACAGACTGTACAAATCCAATAAAAGAAAAAATAATATTAAATAAATAGGCAATAACAATTGAGAACATGAGATGAAGAGTCCTTGAATGAGAGTCTGTATTTTGCTAGCACTAAAGGGTGGGATATCTAGCTTTGAAGAGACATTGAGATAGGCATGTGAATGTGAGGAAAATGAATGTATATGGACATTGTGTCGGCAGAAGGGATTAGTTCAGGTGGCCTTTTGATTTTAATTTAATTGGTTCAGCAAAACATTGTGGGTCAAAGAGCCAGTTCCTGTGCTGTACTGTACTGGACTGTTCTATGTTCCAGCACTAGTATTAATCTATTACTCCGGGATTACTAGAAACAGTAGATTTTGCAGCCTAGGTGTCTGCCTGCGCAAATCCATTTACTTTGATTTCTGAGTGTAACACGTTTTTCATCTAATGAACTATAGTACCCTGGCACTTCTAGAAACCCTGTTAATGAAGAGCAAGTTGTTCATCTGTGCAATGACTGGAGCTGAACAAGTCAAAGTTGGTGAAGAAGGTGCTTGCTGCCACCAGGAAGACGGTATAGAAGCCTCAGAAGGTTCAGGCACAGTTATTACCCCTCAATCATCAGCTCTTCAACTTCACTCGGCTTCACTGAACTGTTCTCACAACCAATGGATTCACTTTCAAGGACTTTTCATCTCATGTTCTCGAAATCTATGTGCTTACGTTGCTTTGCACAGTTTGTTGTCTCTTGCCCGGTGGTTGCTTGTCCATCCTGTTGGGTGTGCTCTTTCACTGATCCTATTATACTTCTCAGATTTTCTGAGCATGCCCACAAGGAAATGAATCTCAGGTTGTATATAGTGACAGAATTAGAATCAGAATCAGGTTTAATATCAATATCACAGGCATATGCTGTGAAATTTGTTGTCTTTATGGGCAGCAGTACAATACAGTACATAATAATAGAGAAACAACTGCAAATTACAGTATACTAAGGGCATGATCTGGGTGGTGGGGGTCCTTAATGATGGAAGCCACCTTTTTGAAGACGTCCTGGATACTACGGAAGCTAGTGGCCATGATAGAGCTGACTGAGTTGACAACTCCCTGCAATATATACTTGGATAATAAATTTATTTTGAACTTTAGGCTTGTTCATTATGTGGGGGAGGGGAGTGTGAGGGGTGTTGTCTGGTGATGGAGAATATGATTCAACTAAGTACATTCCAACTGTTGGGATGTTATGTTGAAGTTATATAAGAAGTTGGTGACACTTAAATTGGAGAATTGTGTGCAATTATGGTCAATTACTACAGGAAGAATATCAATAAGACTGAAAGAGTACAGAGGAAATTGACAACAATGTTGCCGGGTCTGGAGGACCTGATTATAGGTAAAGATTGAATGGGTTATGACTTTATTCCCTGGGGCACAGCGGTTTGAAGGAAGGCTGGATAGAGGTATACAAAATTTTGAGGGGTATACATAGGGTAAATGCAAGCAAGCTTTTTCCATTGAGGTTGCGTGAAACTAGGTCATGAGTTAAAGGTGAAAGGTGAAATGTTGAGGGAGAACAAGAGGGGTAACTTCTTCACTTAGAAGCACATGGGAGTATCGAACAAGCTCTTTGTGCAAGTGGTGGATGCAGGTTTGATTTCAACATTTAAGGGAAGTTTGGATAGGTACATGGACATGAGTGGTGCGGAGGGCTATGGTTCTGGTTGAGGTGGATGGGACAAGGTAGAATAACAGTTCAGCATAGAATAAATGTTTCTGTGCTGTAGTGTTCTATGACTTGTAATGATATCTAGAACACTCCCAAGCCCATCTTTCTGGCTATGATGAATCTGAAATTTAAATTAATTCACACACACACACGTGCGCACAAAGTAGTGGAGGAAATCAGCAGGTTAGGCAGCATCTAGGAAGGGAAATAAACAGTTGGTGTTTCAGGCTGGACCCTTCATCAAGACCAGATTGATGTTCTTGGAGGTTGGTAGGGTTAAATGGAGAAGGCAGGAGAAAGAGGCTGAGAGGGAAAAGAAATCAGCCATGATCAAATGGTAGAGCAGACTTGATGGGCTGAATGGCCTAATTCTGCTCCTATGCCTTAATGGTCTTAACACTTAATTCCTGTGATGAGAGACGTAGGCAAGGATGATTCGTACCTAAGTGCTGGAGTCGAGATACGATACAAGATTGAAACGAGGGCAGATTTCAAAACCAGATGCTAGATGAGAATCCAAAATAAAGCTGACAATTGAGCCCAGAACCTCAGCTCAGGTGCTCAAAAATATTAAAATCCTGGTGCCAAAACATTGCCATCAATTAGTGGGGCGGGCCTGAATCTTTACAGGGGCTGCACCAGCTAGCCAGAATCTCCAAACTCTGGAAGCTGGTGCGGTGGGTGGGTATCGTAACAATTCCATTTTAATCTTAGATGTCATTAGTGGAAGGATTTTTCTGAAGTCCTGACACACTTTGTAAGCCTGCCGGGCTGAAAGTGTGAAGGATCCAAGTTGCAGAAGATAATTCAGTGCCTAGAATTCCTTACCCAAGCACTTCAGCATGACATACAACATGAGGACACGCCCCACTTGTAAATCTCGCTGATTCATTAATTAATCTTGTGGTAGAGCAGCAAAGAGCAGTGACAGGTTAGTCTTTGCTGATAGATGATCAATAATAGGAAATGAGAACCTGTGGGTCACAGATTAAATTATCATCCCAATCCATATTTTCCCAAGTAGACTTCAGTCGCTTCTTTAAGCCATCACTCTTGTACCGTCTCTAAGAGGTTGATAACTATGACAAAATCACCAACAGATTATGGTGATTACTTAGTTCTGGAGTGGTTGCTAGCTGTCAAAATATGAACCTTCCAGAGCAACACACAAACAAATAATGTAGGAGGAACTCATTAGATCAGGCAGCATCCAAGAAGAGGAATGAACAGACGACCTTTCGGGTCAATTCTGCAGTTTCTTGCTGTCTTGGGGAGAGCAGTTGCCGTTCCAAACATCTGGATAGGATGCTTTCCATGGTGCATCGATAAAAATTGTTCAGGATCAAATGAGACGTGGCAAATTAATTTTCCCTGCTGAGGAAGGTGCGTTTTTATGGCTGTGGTCGCCTACACAGGAACTACAAGGAATAGTCACCCAAAGGCAGCAGGAGTTAGGTAAGTGGGTGACTGTCAGGGAAGGGATGGGCTGAGCTCAGATAGTAGAGAGCACCCCTGTGGCCATCCCCCTCAGTAATCGTTATCTCGTTTTGGATGCTGTTGAAGGGGGTGACCTAACAGAGGACAACCACGGTGACTGGGTCTCTGGCACTTAGCCTGGTTCCGTGGTGCAGAAGGGAGAGAAGAAGATGAGGAATGCGGTAGTCATAGGGGATTCCATAGTGAGGGGAACAGACAGGAGGTTCTGTCAACCTAATAGAGATACCCGCATGGTGTGTTGCTTCCCAGGTGCCAGGGTACGAGACATCTCGGATTGGGTGCAGAATATTCTGAAGGGAGAGGGTGAACAGCCAGAAGTCTTGGTACATGTTGGTACCAATGACATAGGTAGAAAAAGGGAGGAGGTCCTGAAGAGAGAATTCAGGGAGTTGGGTGGGAAGCTGAAAAGCAGGACCTCCAGGGTAGTAATCTCAGGATTGCTGCCCGTGCCACATGCTAACAAGCGCAAGAATAGCATGATCAGGCATATTAATGGGAGGCTGAGACTGATGTAGGGGGCAGGGCTTCGGGTTCCTGGATCATTGGGGCCTCTTCTGGGGGAGGTACAACCTGTACAAAAATGACGGGTTACACCTGAACCCAAAGGGGTCCAATATCCTAGCAGGCAGGTTTAATAGAGCTGTTAAGGAGGGTTCAAACTAAGTTGGCAGTGGGATGGGAACTGGATTGATAGGGCTGAGGAAGGGAAAAACAGAAATAAATCAAAGATAGCGTGCAACAGAGATGTTAGAAAGGACAGGCAGGAGATGAGGCATAATCACAGCCAATTCCGCTACAGATTGGCAAGTATGACGTTGTGGCCGTCTTTGAAATTTGGCTGCCATTGGGAGTTGAACGTCCAAGGATATACAGTGCATTGGAAAGATAGGTTAGTAGGCAGAGGGGGTGGTGTGGCTCTGTGTGTAAGAATTAATATTAAATCATTGGAAAGACGTGACATAGGATCGGAAGGTGTAGAGTCTCTATGGGTTGAGTCAAGAAACGGCAAGGGTAAAAGTTAGATATGGCCCTTGTGGCTAAAGGGATCGGGGGTATGGAGAGAAGGCAGGTACAGGGTTCTGAGTTGGATGATCAGCCATGATCATACTGAATGGCGATGCAGGCTCGAAGGGCCGAATGACCTACTCCTGCACCTATTTTCTATGTTTCTAACAGCAGTTGTATACAGGCCTCCAAACAGCAGCCGGGATGTGGAGTACAAATTACAGCAGGAGATAGAAAAGGTGTGTCAGAAGGGCAATGTCAATGATAACCATTGGGGATTTTAACATGAAAGTGAATTGGGAAAACCAGGCCAGTACTGGACCTCAAGAGAGATAATTTGTAGAATGTCTAAGGGATGGCTTTTTTAGAACAGTTTGTTGTTCAGCCCAGGGGATCAACTGTGCTGGATTGGGTGTTGTGCAATGATCCGGAGGTGATGAGAGAGCTTAAGGTTAAGGAACCCTTCGGGAACAGTGATCACAATATGATCGAGTTCACTTTGAAATTTGAGAAGGAGAAACTAAATTCCGATGTGTTGTTATTTCAGTGGTGGAATAAAGGAAATTACAAAGGCATGAGAGGGGAACTGGCCAAGGTTGACTGGAAAGGGACACCAGCAGGAAGGACAGCAGAGCAGCAATGGCTGGAGTTTCTGTGAAAAATGAGGGAATTGCAAGACAGATATGTTCCAAATAAGAAGAAATTTGCGAATGGAAAAAGGACACTATCGTGGCTGACAAGTGAAGTCAGAGCCAAAGAAAAAGCAAAAGAGAGGGCATACAAGGAAGCCAACGCTAGTGGGAAGATAGAGGACTGGGAAGCTTTTAAAAACTTGCAGAAGGAAACTAAGAAGGTCATTAGGAAGGAATACTCCCCCTAAAATTCTGGGCAAGACCGTACTAAAACAAGCAGTCACTTTTACCAGATGTGCTCAGTGACACAGATGAGCTGCAAAATGTGATTGCTGCTGCTTCTGCCGGTTATTCACAATGATATTCCTAGATGTTGATCATTATGCTCATTAGGTATTCAATTGTAGTTAAGACTTCCCTTCTTCCAACTGTAAAGTCACTAAACTTGACAGCAGGTTCAACTCCCGCATTTCTAAATATGCAGCAAAAGATAATTTGTCCAAAAAACCCCACAAGATGTCAGCACTCCATGGCCAGAGGACGAAAGGGAAGAGGCAAGGTTGCTACTGTGTACTCTGCTTTTCAGCCAATTAATCCATTTACTAGACTTTTCTGATTTCTCTAAATGTTGGCTTTGGACTAAGATAACAATTGCCAAATGGCAACAATTCAACACTGAATTCAGCTTTAAAAAGGACAAATTTAATTTTTATTTCGAGATACTGCGCCAAATAGAGATACAGGGGAGAACGGAGCTAAGGAGGAATTTCTTTAGCCAGATAGTGGTGAATCTGTGGAATCTGTTCCTACAGGAGGCTGTGGAAGCCAAGTCATTGGGTACACTTAATACAGACGTTGATAGGTTCTTGATTAATCAGGGCATGAAGGCACATGGGAAGAGGGCAGCAGATTGGGTCTGAGATGGACATTGGATCAGCCATGATGAAATGGCAGAGCAGACTCAGTGAGCCAAATGGTCTAATTCTCCTCCTATATCTTATGGTAATGGTTCCTTAAGGTTATAATATCTGGGGGTGGTAGTGGGGATAAGCTCCCACTACTTATTAACTGCTCCCAATTGTGTGTGCCTCAAATAGCCTCTGATAACCAAGTACAGCTCCTGGCCTTCATGTCTGGCTTAGCTACTAAGCCCGTTGGAACCTTTTCTAATGACAGGAGAAGGGGCAAAAGTGAGTCACTGGTGCCTTAAAACCAGTTGCTTTGGGCAAATGGGGCTGTGGTTGGCAGCTCATCTAGGAGAAGGAAAACTCTGATCTCAAACCTCCGCTGCCTTGCAGCTATACCCACTCATGGGGAAAGGCTCAGGAGTAAATCCAGAGGGAAAAATCCGGAGCTGGAGTCCCTAAGGCATCCCGACACTGAATTCAACACTGCCTGGCAACTGCTACGCCACTGGTGCAAGACTGTATCAGTCTTTGTAGCTCCTTTGGGTTCATCAGCGGCGTGGAGAGGGGAAGCTTGCTGCATGGGCAACAACTCGCTCTCCATATCGTACTGCCCTGGCTTGTGTATCTGGGCAGCTAGGACACAACGTCCATGGTCGACCCTGACTGACAAAGACCTCACTCAGCAACCCACGACAACCCCAATTTAACCCTTAGTCTAATCTCAGGACAATTTACAAATGACCGATTAACCTACCCGGTAAATCTTTGGGCTGCGGGAGGAAACTAGAGCACGCAAGGAAACCTTCATATTCCAAGGGACGGATGTACAGAGACACCTTACAGAGGATGCTGGGATTGAACTCTGGCACTCTGAGCTGTAATAGCATCGTGCTGATCACTACGCTACTGTGGTTTCTGGTGATTTAATGACTGCGACTTCATGGAAAATTGTTAACCTTCAACCATCAAATCTTAAATACCTATCTTGCATATTTCAGGCAAAGCAAAATTAAAACTGATTATGTCAAGTTTATTGTCATTTAACTATATACATGTATACCATCAAATGAGACGATGTTTCTCCGAACCAGAGTGTAAACCACTGAGGTACCCATAACATCCAATAACTATTTTAAATATATATTTACTGTAGTTGACAGTGTTTTTGCATATTACCATTGTACTGCTGCTGCAAAGTTAACAAAGTTCACAACACATGCAGGTGATATTAAACCTGATTCTGACTCTAATGTGGAGGGATTGGTAGAATCATTGGAATGTGAGAAGAAAAGATTACAGAGAATAGAAATGAGGAAATCTCAAAACCGAACTGATTCTACAACCAATAGATTCACTTTCAATGAATCGACAACTCATATTCTTAGTTTTAGTTGTTTATTATTTGCAGTTTGTTTCTTTTACACATTGGTCTGTCAGTCTTTGTGTGCAGTTTTTCATTGCTCTATTCTATTTCTTTGTTCTACTGTGAATGCCTGCAAGAAAATGAATCTCTGGTAGTACATGGTACCTTGATAATAAATTTACTTTGAATTTAATTAGGACACCTCAGTAATGTAGCAGTCAGCACAGCATTATTACAGCTCGGGGCATTCCAGATTTTGGAGTTTAATTTCACCACCGTCTGTGAGGAATTTCTACGTTCTCCCCACGACCACGCGTGTTTCCTCCGGGTGCTCTGGTTTCCTCCCGCAGTCCAAAGACATACCGGTTAGTAGGTTAATTGGTCATTGTAAATTGTCTTATGATTAGGCTAGGGTTAAATCAGTGGGTTGCTGGGCAGCGATGCTCAGTGGGCCAGAAGGGGCTGTTCCATGCTCTACCTCGAAATAGACAGACAGATAAATAAATGTTTAAAATATATATATTTAAACTTTGAATGGAATTGCTATGAACCAGCATAGACTCAACAGGCTAAACAGTATTGTTCCATTGTAAGGCACACACATATCAGAACCTGACATTCAAGGCAGCAATTCCCTTCCCTTGATAGCTTGTATGTATACACACAACTTGCAGAGATCAAGCCCCACTGTACTCTTCCTTAGGACATATCAAGTATTCAGAGACGATGGAAAGAATTTGCTGCCTCGATGGCTGAACAAATTAGAATAACAGGCAACAGAAGCGAACACAGGAACCGAGGATGAAATCAGGAGGCTCTCAAACAACCAGTGCCGAGCACATGGGAACCTAAGGACACGGAGTGCACGGGTAATGGTCAGTAATAGTACCATCACTCGAGTCGAGCATGATGTTCTACCAAGGAGTTATGCCCTTGCTGGAGAATGCTTATGTATGACCTTGTTTAACGGGAGGCTGATACATTGCAGCTACCAGACAGTCCGAGTCATAGAAAACTACAGCTCAGAAACAGGTCTTAGCCCTTTTGGTCCATTCCAAATCATTTAAACTGCCTGGTCCCACACAGAATGCATTGCTTACATCAAATCAAATCAAATCAGCAAAGATTGTGCTGGGCAGCCCTCAGGTATCACCATACTTCTGGTGCCAACATAGCTCGCCCCAGCTTAGCTGTATTAATGAGCAGGTGTGTAGGCGTACCCAATAAGTGACAATGGAGTGTATTTGCATCATTTACTACATCAGGTAAAAGTGGCTGTCTGTTTTAATGTTGCTTTGCCAAACATTTTAGTTTTTATAAATTATCTTCCTTAACAGGGGAAGGGGGGCATTATGTTGATCTAGGAGAAGTCTAAGCCATTATTTAGCACAGAGGTTCCCAACCCGGGGTCCACGGACCACTCGGTTAATAGCAGGGGTTCATGGTGTCAAAAAGGTTGGGAACCCCTGATCTAGTCCTACACGGGGGATCTCACTGAAACTATGGAATATTGAAAGGCCTAGATAGAGTCTATGTGGAGAGCAGAGGGCACAGACTCGGCATTGAAGCACATCCCTTTAGAATAGAGATGAGGTACTGAATCTGCAGAATTCATTGCCAGACAGCTGAGTCAATCTTGGCAAGCAATTAAAGTTCCTTGAGTTTCTCACATTATCACCCCTGAGGCTTGACATGGCTATTCTGTCAGAAATCTCAGAGCAGATGGTCATGGTAGAACTGAGAGTTTCTTGGGAAGACCGGGTTGAGGTGGTGTTCAAGCATAAGAAAGGCAAACCCCAGGAGCTGGTAGAGCAGTGCCAAAGACAGGGCGGAGGACATGGTACGAGCCTACAGAGATGGGGTGTGGAGGTTTCATTGGCTGCTCGCTCTGCAGAATCTACTCTCTCCTTGGCACTACAGGGGGCTACAAAGAAAGAGCCACCAGGATCGTCAGAGAGGCTGCTGAGTGAGCCTCCAGATGGCTATAGATCACGTGGTGTGACCCGTGGACCAATGCTGCTGGGACGCAAGCCTCACCAACCCTGGGCGCGCGTGTCTGATGTTGAAAGACTTGAAACCCCCGATGACCCCAGGTTACATCATTGATGATGTGTCCAGCGCATCCGAGGATGTGTCTCGGCATCAGTGTATTCAAAGTGGAGGTTGATAGGTTTTTGATTAGACAGGGTGTCAAAGGTTATGGGGAGAAGGCAGACAAATGGTGATGAGAGGGATAATAAGTTAGCAATGATGCAATGGCATTGCAGACACTACGGGCCGCGCCTAATTTAGCTCCTATATTTTCAAAGGTCAGAGTAAATTTATTATCAAGATACATATATGTCACCACATACAATCCCTAGATTCATTTTCTTGGGGGTTTGAATATTGTCACTCCTTTCCGTGCCTTGTGGCACATTGGGCAGCATTTTTGTTTTTTTATAAGGCCAGGGTGCTAGCTTGATGCTCAACCCAGCACAAATGGAAAGCGTGTAAGGTGCCGGTTGGATTCGAACCCAAGACCACTCGCCTCAAATTCTGGGGCTGATGCAAGTAAATTCATATGGGTTGTATTATGGTCTTATACAAACTGTTGTCACCATCATTTGATGAAGATGACTGGGATTAAAACCTCCAATCATCTTCAAATAGCATCCTGTAGATGTTATCATCTGCACAACAGGAAGAGGTTCATAAACAGTTAAAACAGGAAAATCAGGCAGGGGCATGAAACACAGGCAACTCTGGGATAGGGAGGGGGACTGTGCAGAGAATTTGCAAATTGTTTTTCAAAAAGTCTGTTGGCAAAATTATCTCAAATGTGAAGGGAGGCAGAGTTTCCATAAGATGAAAGCTAATAAGCAAATTCAGAGCAGATAATATCAAACGCAAAGTGACACACCTTATAGTTTGGTAAAGCTCTTCCAAATGGCAAGGCAGGTCTAACAGAACCAAAGAAAACAACAGGACACAAACCATTTTATAGCAAGGAACAATTATATCATCCGGACGCAATGAGGCTAACTGACAGAAAGGAACCTTTCCGGTTTAAGATGGTGCTGGTGAAGTACAGCGACGACTTGCTGGCAGCAAACACAACTATTAACTACTTTATTACTTGCACAGTTTCTCAAAAGCGATCGCTGCAATCAATAGCTTGTCACTTCCCTCTTGGAGATGAACTTTTGAACCACCTGTACGACCCTGCCACTTTTGTGGCGAGAAATGAAGGCACAAAGTGCAGGAGGGTTGTGGTGTGGTGTGTAGTGTACAGGCCAAATCAAGGTGCAGAGACCGGGCCCGAGAGCGAGGAGCAAGCCAAGCCGAATTGGAAAGATCAGGTACGGGCTGAATCGAGGTAGTGGGTTCTGGGCCTGAGAGCATATCAAAGTGGCAGAGTCAGAGTCTGAGAATGAGGAACAACTCGAGTTAGGCCGATTTAAGCACCGGGCCAGGTAGAAAGGTCAGGGTGTCAGGGCTGCTCATCTCTGAGCTGAACTGATGCCCAGGCCTGTAACAAACCAGCTCCTGAATTGGCTGCAGTGATGACTGGCTCATGGCCGTGGATTCACTTTTGTGAATGTTATTTGCTTACTTTTACTGTTTGCACAATTTCTTTCTTTTTCTGCATATCGGTGTTTGACGGTCTCCTTTCTTTCAAATGGGCTCTATTGGGTTTCTTTGTTCTGTGGCTGCCTGTAAGAAGAGAATCTCAAGGTTGTATATAGTACACATACTTGGATTATAAATGTACTTTGAACTTTGAAATCTCTTCAGCTTACAGAAATAATTTATCTTCTGATGGCAATTTTCATTTCCCACTGAAACAAATAACTTCTCTCAGAAGTAGTAACTTCCCATGAGTCCATCATCAAGGTCCCTCACCATCCAGGCCATGTACTCTACTTGCTGCTGCCATCAGGATGGAGGAACAGGGGTCTTAAGTGCCATGCCACCAGGTTCAGGAACAGTTATTACCCCTCAGCCATCAGGCTCCTGAACCAAAGGGGATAACTTCACTCATCCCAGCGCTGAACTGTTCCCAAAAAATATGGACTCACTTTCAAGGACTTTTCTTCTCATGTCCTCAATATTTATTGCTTATTAATTTATTATTATCATAATCTAAAAAAAGATGTGCTGGCATTGAAAGGGTTCCAGAGGAGGTTCACGAGAATGAATCTGGGAATGAAAAGATTAACATACGAGGTGCGTTTCATAGCTCTGGGCCAGTACTCGCTGGAGTTTATAAGAATGATGGGGAGGATCTCATTGAAATCTATTGAATATTGAAAGGTCTAGATAGAATGGATGCAGAGAGGATGTTTCCTATAGTGGATGAGTCTAGGACCACAGGGACATCCATTTGGAACAGCGATGAGGAGGAATTTCTTATCTATGGAATTCATTTGCACAGAAGTCATTGGGTATATTTAAAGCAGTGGGTGATAGGTTCTTGATTAGTCAGGACATCGATGGCTACAGGGAGAAGGCAGGAGAATGGGATTGAGAGGGAAAATAGATCAATCATGATGCTCTGGCAATGATCCTTACATCATCAATGGGGACGGGAGAGGTTCCGGAGGATTGGAGGGTTGAATACGTTGTTCTCTTATTCAAGAAAGGGAGTAGAGATAGCAATGGAAATTATAGGCCAGTGAGTCTTACTTCAGTAGTTGATAAGTTGATGGAGAAGATCCTGAGAGGCAGGATTTATGAACATTTGGTGAGGTATAATATGATTAGGAATAGTCAGCATGGCTTTGTCAATGGCAGGTCGTGCCTTATGAGCCTGATTGAATTTTTTTGAGGATGTGACTAAACACGTTGATGAAGGTAGAGCAGTAGATGTAGTGTTTATGGATTTCAGCAAGGCATTTGATAAGGTACCCCATGCAAGGTTTATTGAGAAAGTAAGGCGGGATGGAATCCAAAGGGACATTGCTTTGTGAATCCAGAATTGGCTTGCCCATAGAGGCAAAGAGTAGTTGTAGACAGGTCATATTCTAAATGGTGATCTTCAGGGATCTGTTCTGGGACCCCTACTGTTTGTGATTTTTATAAATGACCTGGATGAGGAAGTGGAGGGATGAGTTAGTCAGTTTGCTGATGACACAAAGGTTGGGGGTGTTGTGGATAGTGTGGAGGGCTGTCAGAGGTTACGGTGGGACATCGATATGATACAAAACTGGACTGAGAACTGGCAAATGGACTTCAACCCAGATAAGTGTGAGGTGGTTCATTTTGGTAGATCAAATATGATGGCAAAATATAGTACTAATGGTGAGACACTTGGCAGTGTAGAGAACTCGGCCTTTTCTCCTTGGAGAGACGGAGGATGAGATGTAACCTGATAGAGGTGTATAAGATGATGAGAGGCATTGATTGTGAGAATAGTTTTTTCCAGGGCTGAAATGGCTAACACAAGAGGGCACAGTTTTAAGGTGCTTGGAAGTAGGTACAGAGGAGATGTCAGGGGTAAGTTTTTTATGCAGAGAGCGGTGAGTGTGTGGAATGGGCTGCCGATGACAGTGGTGGAGGTGGATACGATAGGGTCTTTTAAGAGACTTGTGGATAGGTACATGGAGCTTAGAAAAATAGAGAGCTGTGGGTAACACTAGGTAATTTATAAAGTAAGTACATGTTCAGCACAGCATTGTGGGCTGAAGGGTCTGTATTGTGCTGTAGGTTTTCTATGTTTCTAAATGGCAGAGCAGACTTAATGGGCCGAATGGCCTAATCTGCTATGTTTTATGGCCTTTTTTTGTTGCATTCTTGAATTTACCGCTGAGAATGCCAGCAAGAAAATGAATCTCAGGGTTGTTTATGGTGATTTTCATGTATTTTGATAACATTTACTTTGAACTTTCAACTTATTGCAAGGACCAATGCAATAAAAACAGCAATTGTCCTTAATGAAGGACTATCAAAAGGCATTCTTGATATTGGAGATACTATTTATCAACTGGAAATACAGAACAGAGAGAACTGGCCTAATTAGATGGACTTCTGCATTCAATGGATCAGTGGAACATCAATTTGTATTGGAGCATATTACGATTAATTCATGCAATGTCTGTAGAGTTAACTAAAGTAACACACACAAAATGCTGGGGAACTCAGCAGGTCAGACAGCATCAATGGAGGGGATTAAAAAGTCGATCTTTCAGGCCAAGACCCTTCATCAGGACTGGGAAAGAAGCCAGAATAAGATGGTTGGGGAAGGGAGGGGGCGGGACTTAGGTAAAAGGCTGGGTGATGATAGGTAGAAGTGGTATAAAAGGCTGAAGAAGAAGGAATCTGATAGGAGAGGAGAGTGGACCATGAGAGGAAGGGAAGGAAAGGGGGAACCAGAGGGAGGAGATGGACAGATGAGGAGAGGAGAATGGATAAGATGGAGTCATAGTGAGCAATGGAAAAAGAGAGAAGGAAAAGGGGAGAGAAATTGAGGAAGGTTTATGGAATTTACCATAGTCAGTTTGTGAAGGGGAACTGAATAGCAATCACATTACACATATTATTGTATTGTTGAAGCAGGTTCACAGGTTTTGTGAGTGAGTCAGAGATCACTAACTGCGAATAAGCATATTAATCGTTTATTTACACAGTTAAGTTCCCCCAAGTTACACAAACTACAGAAGTAAATATTCAACAGATATTTAGTTGAAAGTGCATGTGGAGCACACCTTCCCAAGGGCTCTGTGCAACATGCCTTTGACAAAGGAGAGATAGTGAACCTTTCACACAGGCTATACTTTATATCCTCAAGGTGCTTGAAACGGGACTCTAGGTGCTATGACGCACAGGCCAAGCAATGGGAAGAGCAGCTGCAGTTTTCAAATGCACCAATCACAATCGACACAGTGGAAGTGGCTTCTGACTGGCAAGTAAGCCATTACCCCACACAACAATTATTGTATTGTTTTTAGTGTGACTGTATGTTTACTGCTATCTTGTATGTGCTATGTGTGCTTTGCGCTGTGTGGGAGTGTTGGGGATGTGTTTTGCACCTTGGCCCAGAAGTAACACTGTTTTGTTTGTCTGTATTCATGGGTATTCATGCACGTTTGAATGATAATTAAAATTGAACTTTGCAGTCCATTTCCCATCAAACACTGAACAGGCAAAGTTCAAAAGAAGTCTTGTCCAAACCTCATTATCACATCAGAATCAGGTTTAATATCACCAGCCCATGTTGTAAAATTCGTTGACTTTGCAGCAGCAGTACAATGTAATAATAGGAAAAAAACTGTGAATTACAATATTTTAAAATAGTTAAATTAAATATATAGTGCAAAAATAGAAACAAAGAAGTACTGAGATAGTGTTCATGGGTTCAGTGTCCATTCAGAAATCGGATGGCAGAGGGGAAGAAGCTGTTCCTGAATCATTGAGTGTGTGTCTTCAGGCTCCTGTAGCTCCTCCCTGATGGTAGCAATGAGAAGAGGGCATGTCCTGTGTGATGGGGTAGTAATGATGGATGCCTCCTTTTTGAGGCATCACTCCATGAAGATGCTGGATACTATGGAGGCTAGTGCCCATGATGGAGCTGACTAATTTTAAAACTCCTCTCTGCAGCTTACTTCAATCCTGTGCAGTAGCCAGTATCCCCCCCTCACCCACCCCCCATACCAGACAGTGATGCAGCCAGTTAGAATGCTCTCTATGGTATATCTGTAGAAATTTGCAAGTGGCTTTGGTGACATGCCAAATCTCCTCAAACTCCTGATGAAATATAACCACTGTTGTGCCTCCTTAGTCACTGCATCGATATGTTGAGTCCAGGTTAGATCTTCAGAGTTACTAAACATGTTACCGAACGGTCCCTTCCTCTTCACAACGTTTTCTCAGCATAAACCTAAGTTATTAAAGGGGTATCTGTGCCATTACACTTTTAACACCTATAAGAAATCATTTCAGCCTGTGAAACCGTACAGACATACTACTGGTGGCATCTGCTTTTGAGGCACTTATCCAGATTTTTAACTCAGTCACTCACGTACAGCCAGGAAATTTTCCAGCTCAGAACATGTGACAAAGAAACCCTGGACATCTTCTCAAATTTGTTTTGACAAGAAATCATCTTGCATTTAGCTTACCTACTTGATTGAATCTTGCAGGTCAACGACTCATCAGCAGGCTTATAAAAGTTTTGGTCATGAGAATCACAGCAAACCACAGAACCTGGAAAGAGGGGGAAACAATCAACGTCAGTGATAGTCTGATAATTAAAAACAATTCAAAATACTGTATTCAGAACCCACCCAAAGTTCTTGGATATCAGACATATTTGGAAGATGCCTTAAAATATAACAGCAACACAATTTGTTTGCAACTTTCTGGAGCTCATTTCAATCCTGTGCAGCGTTTCCACCAATCCCCCATTTCCGGCAGTGATTTCACTGTATGTTTCAATGTACATGGGATAAATAACCTGAATCCAAATTCTGGCTTACTCTCAACACACACACACACTCAACAATTTAAAAACAGCTTCTTCCCCTTTGCCAACCGACTTCTGAATGGACATTGAACTCACGAGCACTACTTCACTATTTTTTTCCCTCTCTATTTAGCCAACTCGTTTAATTTAACTTCTTTTTCCGTAGAGTATTGTGCAAAGGTCTTAGGCACACTTACACAGCTAGGATGCCTAAGACTTTTGCACAGTACTATATTTGTCAATGCAGAGCAGAGAGCAAGTTGTAAATCTGGCAGGAGCAAAGGATGTTGGGAACGGCAGGGGTGGAAAGCTGCGGGAGGGATGTGGGACAGGTGACAGAGAAGGAGTGGTGGGGGAAGGAGGGAGTGGGTGCAGACGCACCCAACCCTGAGTTCAGCGCAGAGCCAAGTAAACATAGCAGTGCCCAGAGCAGGGCACAGCCTCAGTTGAGTGCAGAGCTAGGGACCCAGAGCAGCCGACCAGGCCACAGCCTTAGCGTCAGGCTACGTCCACACTAGACCGGATAATTTTGAAAACACTGGTTTCGCGTAAAAACGACAGGCGTCCACACTAGGCGTTTTTAAAAATACCTCTGTCCACATTAAAACAGATATTTGGGCGAATCTCCTCCTACTGGGCTTGCGTAGGACACACAGAGAACAAGCGAAGAGGAAGCGATATACTTGGTGCGCGTTTGTCCAGTTACAGACTAGAAAAACTTAAAAGGAAATTGCCAAACGAAAGACTTGGTGCGCGTTTGTCCAGAAACATTTCCTCCAGCCATAGTCTCTTCACCGATGAAAGGGACGACATCTACAACTAAATGCAATACGGCTTGTTACTGGGCAAAAGTGAAATTTGCTGTTACCTCATTTGTTTGCCTTTACTTTTGCCATGTCTTTGTGTATTACTTTGCTGCATTTAACATGTGCAATATAACGAGTTACTGAGCAAAAGTGACAATTGTACCTATTGAATGTTTGCACAAGCAATACATTAATAAAGCACCTTGTTAAGTGTATAAAACATGCCTGCATCAGTGTCATCTTGTATTTCCATACAATGTTACATTAGGCTGTTACACGTCTATTGTCAGATATTGTTGTGGTGTTGGAGGTTGTGTTCACGAAAACAATGAAATGCCGCGCTGCCACCACCATTTGTTCCGGCACGTCATGACAGCGGTTTTAAAAATAGCCGGTTACCCCGTACACAGTACGCCGGATATTAGGCGTTTTCAGATTTATTCACTCTGGAGAGCGTTTCTGAAAATCTCCATTTTCAGGGGAGGAAGATGCCATTTCAGTGTGGACGGAGGGTCAAAACAAAGAGAAAAAGCTTCGGTTAGGGATTCATCCGGTCTAGTGTGGACGGAGCCTCAGTTCAATGCACAGAACAGGCCATGGCCCCAGCCCCAGCCTCAGCTCAGGGCAGAGCCAAGTAAACATCACAAAGCCCACAGATATGAAGCCCAGAGCAGCCGACCAGGCCACAGCTTCAGCCTCAGTTCAGTGCAGAGCCCAGTTAAGCAGCATAGGGCAGTGAGCGGAACTGGCCCCACCTTCGCCTCTGGGGATAGTGGCCTTTTCAGCATGATAGCTTTGTGAAATTTAGAATGTACACAAATACAAACAGGAATTTTACAGTGCAACACACACAAAATGCTGGAAGAACTCAGCAGGTAGGTAGCAATCCTGAGTAGTCCTGAAGAAGGGTTTTGACCTGAAATATCAATTGTTTACTCTTTTCCATGGATGCTGCCTGGCCTGCTGAGTTCCTCCAGCATTTTGTGTGCATTGCTTGGATTTCCAGCATCTGCAGATTTTCTCGTGTTTGTGATTTTGTACTTCAGTATGGGCTAATAACAGAGCTGAGGAAACATTGTTTTAAAATCAACGTCAATTTTTTTAACAAAATATATTTTATTCACAATAAAATTATTTCCAATAAACTATTCAATAACTCTGAATACTAACAGACATTACCATTACATTCTATACATTCTCAGCCTTTCATGTGGCACTCAGCTGGCTTATATTGTACAACCATTGTTGAGGGGTATACTCCCCGTCACCCAACCCCTCCCACTCCCACAGGAGAAGCACCCTAAACCGTGGTCCTTCCTCACCGGGCCCTTGCAGTGGCTGCACCAAATTTCAGTGCGTCCCTCAGCACGTACTCCTGAAGTCGAGAATGTGCCAGTCGGCAGCATTCTCCCACGGACATCTCGACGTGCTGGTAGACCATCAAGTTTCGGGCCGCCCAAAGAGCGTCTTTCACTGAGTTGATGATCTGCCAGCAGCACCGGATGTTTGTCTCCGTGTGTGTCCCCGGGAACAGCGCGTAGATCACAGAGTCCTCCGTTATGCAGCTGCTGGGGATGAAGCGAGACACTTTCATCCTCCTCCACGCCCTGTCCGTGAACCCACAGTGTGCAAAGAGCTGGGTTACTGACTCCACCCCACTGCAGTCCTCCTGTGGGCAGTGGGATGTGGAGACAATGTTCTCGGCATACAGGAGGGATCTGACTGGGAGGGCCCCTCAATTACTGCAGCTCGCTGGCTCACAATCTGTTGTGATCACTGCAGGACACCTTGTGCTACTAAGCTAATGAAGCATTAATTTGCCTTTCCTCATTAACAGTTTCAAGAGCCCTTTCCCCTGTTGTTAAAATGTCACATAACTAATTGCAGTATCTGGTTTAAATTCAAATATTTCTTGACTTCTCATTTCAGTTAAAACAAACATTTCACACCATCTGGAAAGATCCTGAAGTGCCTTTTATTAAGGGCTACAAGAATTCAGTAGCTGGTAGCAATAACGAAGGCAGCAATGCGAACTGCAGAGCGACATTGATCTTCGGGAACACGCTCATTCTCAAAGTATTGAGTACAGGAGATGTGATGTTATGTTGAAGTTGAATTAAGATGTTGGTGGGGCCTAATTTGGAGTATTACATGCAGTTTTGGCCACCTATCTGCAAGAAAGATGCACATAAGGTTGAAAAAGGCAGAGAAAATTTACAAGGATGTTGCAAAGTCTGGAGGATCTGAGTTATATGGAAAGATTGAACAGGTTAGGATTTTATTCCTTGGAACGTAGATTAGCCTGAGAGTGGTGAATGTGTGGAATCTGTTGCCAGAGGTAGCCATGGAGGCCAAGTCATTGGGTATATTTAAAGCAGAGGTTGATAGATTCTTGATTAGTCAGGGCATGAAGGGATACAGGGAGAACAGAGAAGATTGGGGCTGAGAGGGAAAATGGATCAGCCATGATGAAATGAGGGGGAGAAGACTCGATGGGCCAAATGGCCTAATTCTGCTCCTATATTTTATGGCCTCATGGTCTAAGATTTGATAGAGGTATACAAAACTTGAGGGGTATAGATAGGGTAAATGCAAGCAGGCTTTTCCACTGAGGTTATGTAGGACTACAACCAGAGATCATCTGTTAAAAGTGAAAAGTTTAGAGGACATGAGGGGAAACTTCTTCACTCAGAGGGTGGTGAGAGTGTGGAACAAGCTGCCAGGGTAAGAGGTGCACACGAGCCCAATTTCAACTTTTAAGAGAGTTTTGGACAAGTACATGGATGGTCGAGGTATTGAGGGCTCTGGTCCTGGTGCAGATCAATGGGAGTAGGCAGTTTAAATGGCTCAGCATGAACTAGATGGGCAGAAGGGTCTGTTTATGTGTTGTACTTTTCTGTGATTCTGTGACTCTAATCTCTTTTGTTTCGCAGTGAATTTTCTTCTCCAAAGACTTATCCCTTTTTCTGGTGCTCTAACAGGCAACTCCTCACAGGCCAAAATGACTGCCGTCCTATCCCAGAGAATTTTTGCTTCTCAAGAGTAACTTTCAGAATCTCAGGATTTTCCTTAAGAATTTACAGTTGAAGCGTTGTGACTGATATAAAGGTAGAAAATACAAGAGCTGAACTGTGCACAAGAAGTTGCTAGAAGTCTGAATTAATTCTCCAAATGCTGAAGGAGCTCTGTGGTCAGGCAAGATCCAGCCTCTAGCATCAACTTTACTTGGCATACATGTACATTGGGTGGCTGGGTGAAGATACGTCTCTACCAAAGGAGTTATAGGGTGCTGCTTCCCTCTGTCAGCCTGCAGGTCATCCTTGGGCCAGGTGTAGCACCTGCTTAGCCCCCTTCCCCCCCAATCAGGGTCGTATGAAGCCATGGGAGTGGGGGTTGGGGTGGATGGTCATATAAGCAACTGGTGCATATCACAAGTCCTGGTTATGCGACCACTGATGACATGCATACCATCTCTGAAGAGTATTGATAATGGCTGGGGTCACCTGTCTTGTAATGACACTGCCCAGAAGAAGGCAATGGCAAACCACTTCTGCAGAAAGATTTGCCAAGAACAATCATGGTCGTGGAAAGACCACGCTTGCCCAATATCATCCGACAAGGCACACAATGATGTACATGCACATGTATTAGGAATCAGCTGTGGTGTGTTGGTCGGGGCACGGCACGCAACAAAAACCAACATTCAACAATTATAGAGAATTAAAATATATTTATAAACAAGTTAGAGTATGGGTATGGAATAAAACATGTAATGACTGCCCAGCTGCCCCACATAATGCTGCCTGACCTACTGCCCCATCATTCAGATGTTCCCACAACTAATGATCTCACTTTAAAGACTCTTATCTCATTATCTCATGTTCTTGTTATTTATTGCTATTTATTTATATTTGAATTTAAACAATTTGTTGTCTTCTGCACTCTGGTTGATCTTTCACTAATCCTGTTATAGTTACGGTTCTATAGATGTGCTGAGCATGCCTGCAGGAAAATGAATCTCAGGGTTGTATGTGGTGACGTATATGTACTCTGACAATAACTTTTACTTTGAACTTTGTGTTCCTCCACCACCCAAGACGTGCCCTTTTCTCATTGTTACCATCAGGGAGGAGGTACAGGAGCCTGAAGACATACACTCAGTGATTTAAGAACAGCTTCTTGCCCTCTGCCATCTGATTTCTGAATCAACTACCACACTATTTTTTTGGGGTATTTTTGTACTGTTTATTTTAACTTAACTATTTAATAGACATATATAGTACTTAATGGAATTCAGTTTTATTTCTCAATTTTATATATCATGTATTGCATTGTACTGTTGCCATTAAGTTAACAAATTTCACGACATATATGCCGGTGATTTTAAACCTAATTCTGATTCTTATTCTGATTATGATTTCGCATGTTGTTCAATATCCCACAAATAGATGATAATCATTGAAGATCATTCATTTTTTGAGGTACTTAAGGAACACCTCACAAAACACTTGATGCGGTTCAATTGGTGTGAACTTTCACTGATTCTATCAGGCTTATACGTACTTTAATAATAAATTTACTTTGAACTTTGATCTTTTAAAACAGCTTGTTTCGCTTCAATAATGAAGTTAGAGTTACGGGGAAAATTCTACCTTCATTTGCTCCTGACTGTCCCGTGCATAAAAATCTACATATTTCTTTACCCAAACCACACACTCATGTGTGAAATACTTAGCGGCGTGCTGCAGAAGCCACAAAACCTAACACTTTACAGCACTTTACAGCCTAACACTTTACGGTAAGGAGTCTGTGCATTCTCCGCGTTTCTGCATGGTTTCCTTTGAGTGCTCTGGTTTCCTCCCACAGTGCAAAAGACATGGGTTAGGATTAGTAAATTGTGCGCATGCTATGTTGGTGCCGGTAGCAGGGTGACACTTACAACCTGCAGTGATTGAAGATAGCCTGCCACTATCAGAGACAAGTTATCTCATGTGCTTTTGAGAATAGACTGAAGCTCAAGATTAACCTGAATCTGAAACTAAATTCTGGAGGAACTCAGAAACATCCTCTCCACATTCACTATCAACGCCTTTCAACATTCGAGAGGTTTCAATGAGATCCTCCCTCATTCTTCTGAATTCCAATGAGTACAGGCCCAGAGTCATCAAAAATGTGCCTCATTTATCCCAGAATCACTTTTGTGAGATTCCTTTGAACCCTTTCCAACATCATTCCATCCTTTTACCCAAAACTGCTCACAATACTCCAAGTGATGCCTCACCATCCAGGCACAGGGTAACTCCAAAATATCGGACAATTGAGATTTGGCATTCAGCTGCCACATGAACAAGTGGGAAAGCTGATTATAGGCTAATGTAGTCCTCTGGTAATTTCTGAGCAAATGAGATCCATGTTGTTTGAAGGTCATCATGAAACAATTTTCCTTAATTGCTGATCCTTATTATATCATTTGCATAGATACCTGCAGCAAGCTTTTTTTCTTTAGACTCAAGGGCAAGGTTTTAATTGAGCAAATTTTTTCAGTTACCAAGGGGATCAAATGTTCGTAATAATAACTAGATGTGGTAATGTGGTGCAGTTGCAAAGAAAAGAATACCCACTTTCCCCTCTGGGATATTTTCAGCACAGGTTACTGAGATGAATGAGAAAAGACTAACACGCTTCATGAATCGTTCTAAAATTAGCAAGCTAGGTTCCTTAACGTTGTCATAATTGGAGGAGGTAGTAGGGATAAGCTCCCATTATCCCCACTACCTTGGAGCGGCACGGTAGTGTAGCCATTAGCACAACGCTTTACAGTACAGGTGATCTGGGTTCAATTCCCACCATCGACTGTAAGGAGTTTGTACATTCTCCCTGTGAATAGATGAGTTTCCTCCCACAGTCCAAAGTAGCACTGATTGGTAGGTTCATTAGCCACTGTAAATTGTCCTGTGATTAGGCTAGGGTTAAATCGGGGGAGCTGGAAGGGCTGGAAGGGCATATTCCCTGCTGTATCTCGATAAATAAATAAATCTATCAAATCCTCCCAATAGTGTGTGCCTCAAATAGCCTCAGACAACCAAATCCAACTCCTGGCCTTCACATGTGGCTTAGCAACTAAGCCCAGCGGAACTGTTTCTACTGACAGGAGAAGGGGGCAAAGACAGGTTACTAGCACCTTAAAACCAGTCACTTTTGGGCAGATGGGGCTCGTCAGTCATGGTTGGCAGCTCATCTAGAAGGAAATCTTACTAACCTTAACCCGTACATCTTTGGAACGTGGACAGAAACACCTACATACAGGCGTTCCAAACCTGGGGTCCATGGACCCCTTACTCAATGGTATTGGTACATGGCACAAAAAAAGGATGGGAACCCCCGACCTTAGATGTCTGGGTGTCAGATGTGGGATTTCCGGGAGACTACCAACCTTCCCGATGGCCAAATCTGCACCAGGTGGATCAAGGTGGGAACTGGAGCTGTACCTCAAAGACCTTATTAGGGAAAATGAAGCAGTGATAGACAGGAACTACAAGGAGGTAGTCACTCCATGGCTACGGGAGACAGATAAGTGGGTGACTGTCAGGAGAGGGAAGGGAGAATGTCAGATAGTGGAGAGCACCCCTGTGGCAACCCCCCTCAACAATATATACTCCATTTTGAGTACTGTTGGTGGTGGGGAGGATGACCTACCTGGGGGAAGCATCAGTGGCTGTGTTTCTGGCACTGAGTCTGGCCCTGTGGCTCAAAAGGGCAGAGAACTGAAGAGGGGACTCTATAGTTAAGGGATCAGATAGGTGATTCTGTGGACTCAAAAAATAAACAAGGATGCTAGTTTGCCTCCTCCAGGGCCCACAATGTTTCTGAAAAGGAATGTCACAATATCCACAATATCCTGAAAAGGAAGGGTGAGCAGCCAGAAGTCATGGTGCATATTGGTACCAATGACATGGGGAGGAGGTCCTGAAAACAGAAAACAGGGAGTTAGAAAGGAAGCTGAGAAGCAGGACACCAAGGGTAGTAATCTTGGATTGCCACCTGTGCCATGTGACAGTGAGGATAGGAATTGAATGAGGTAGCGGATAAATGCGTGACTGAAGAATTGGAGCGGGGGCAGGGATTCAGATTTCTTAATCATTGGGTCCTCTTCTGTGGCAGGACCTGTACAAAAGGGACAGGTTGCACTTGAATCCGAGAGGATATACTTTGTATTGAAAGGACAGACAGGAGGGCAGAGGCAGTGGTGTGGCTCTGTTGGTAACAGGTGGAATTACATCTTTAGAAAGAGGTGACAGGGTCAGAGAATGTTGAATCTCGTGGGTGGAGTTAAAGAAATTCCAAGGATGAAAAAAACATTATGGGAATCATATGTATATAGTTTCCAAATAGTAGCCAAGATGTGGAGATGAGATTGCAAAAGGAGCTGAAAAGGGCATGTAATAAGGGCAATGTCACAATTATAATGGGGGGCTTTAATATACAAGGGGTTGGGAAAATCAGGTGGGTGTCAGATCACAAGTGAGGAAATTTGTTGGATGCCTACAAAATGGCTTTTTAGAGCAGCTTATGCTTGAGCCTACATGGGGAAAGGCTATCTTAGATCTGGTGGTGTGTAGTAACCCAGATTTCATTAGTCCACTTAACGTAAAGGAACCCTTAGGAGGCAGTGATCATCATATGATTGAATTCATATTGCAGTTTGAGAGAATAAAACATAAGTCACACGTGTCAGTATCGCAATGGAATAAAAGACTTTTCAGGCCAAGACCCTTCTCCAGAAGGTGTCTTCCGCTCCCTTCGTCTCCAGTCTTGAAGAGGGGTCACGGCCTGAAACGTCAACTGTTTATTTCCCTCCATAGATGCTGCCTGACCTGCTAAGTTCCTCCAGCATTTTGTGCGTGTGTTACACTGGATTTCCAGCATCTGCAGAATCTGATGTGTTTAGTGAACTTAAACGTTGACGGAGCACTGTTGAACTGTGTTAACATAGACAATTAGCTTTCACAAACTGTAAAGAGAAATACTCAGATAATTGTGTTTAACTGATGTTGATAGTGATAAAACACACTGATCCAGTAATGCTTTCTTTAAAATAGTAGATCTGTTTATCCACTTTAATAATAAATTTACTTTGAACTTTGTAGGATGATATACACCACTCCAACTGAAGAAAACTGAACCCACGGAAAGGAGGCAAATTTGCACGAAAATGAGATGCGTGGCCCGTACTGCTGAACAACCTGCATCACAAGATCACATTTAATTTACAAAGAGCAGTCAGCACTAAGCAGAATGATTTGTGTGATTGACCTCTTTCAAAGTTCCTACTCATTGAGTGAGATCAGAGTGACTTCAAGGCAGCAGATACAAAGCGACAGAACTGGCTCACTCTGGGCTCCCATCATGCATTAATAAACAGCAGGTGTTGGCCAGAAAGAACTAGTTTACAAATTAGTGAATTTGAATGAATCAGAGAAGGTAAGACAAGGGAACACAAACCAATCCTCATAGAGGAATCAGAAGTGGAGAGAGTGAGCAATTTCAGTTCCTGGGTGTCAATATCTCTGAGGATCTAGCCTGGTTCCATCATATTGATGAAGCTATAAATAAGGCATGACAGTGGCTATATTTCATTAGGATTTTGAGGAGATTTGGTTAGTCAACTAAGACACTTGAATACTACAGATGTACCGTGGAGAGCACTCTGCCTGATTCCATCACAGTCTGGTAATGGGGGGGGACTGCACAAGGTCGAAGCAAGCTGCAGAAAGTTGTACACTCAGTCAGCTCCATCATGTGTACTAGCCTCATTATCTAGTACATCTTCAAAGAGCAGTGCCTCAGGAAAGTGGTGTCCATCATTAAAGACCCTCATCACTCAGGCCGTGCTCTCTTCTCATTGTACCATCAGGAAGGAAGTTCAGGAACCTGAAAGCACACACTCAGCCATTCAGGAACAGCTTCTTCCCAGCTGCCATCTGATTTCTAAATGGACACTGAATCCATGAACACTACCTCAATATTTTTTTACTTTTTTTTTTGCATTACTTATTTCAACTTAACTATTTACTATACATACATATACACTTACTGTAATTCAGTTTTTTCTATATTATCATGCATTGCATTGTACTGCTTCCACAAAGTTAACAAATTTCACAACAGATGCCGGTGGTATTGAACCTGATTCTGATTCTGATCAAGGACAGTGGAAGTAGAAAAACTAATTGTTTTTGTTTGTGCCAGGGGGTTGAAGAAATGGAGGCTGCCATTTTGTGAAGCTGCTCTGCATCCTTCATTTTGTGAACGAGAGTTGCTTGGTGTGATCGGTGTTTTAAAGTAGACACAATGATGTTCCAGGTAATCTGCTGGACTAGACATAATTTCCAAATAAGAACTTATTTGTGAGGTGTTTGTGAGTTAGATATAACATGTAGGTTTGTGAATGGTGGAGGTCTGTGTCTGCCCCAATTGATTCGAGATGGCTACTGGTTTGGTTACTGATTTAGAACAAAGAGCCATAAAGTTACCAGAGTTCACTCGCAGAAGAAGGGCAACAAATGGATGCTGGTTTGGATTGGAGCCAATAAGAAGGTGTTAAAGGTCAGTCAGATGACCCATAGCCAATGACACCGAAATGCAACATTTGAACTGATAAGGAACAAATATAATAGCAGAGTTTTGAAGAAAAAAGAGCAATAGCATCAAAGATTAACCATTACAGATACAAGTGTGAGCACCCCTACGTGGAACACGTAGAGAGTGTATTGGGACTACGAGGTATGCCAGGCCAGTGTGGACATCTTTCCTTGGGTATTACCTATTGCTTCAGTCATTCACGAAGATATTTGGTTTCTTGAAAAGTTGTGTGTTCACAATTGTGACCAGCACATTAAAGGGGCTTAGATTGAGAAACAAGTGAAAATTTCTGTATCTTTGCACTCCCACACCGGAGCCTTTAATGCAGGTTTAATTCATGAATATTCCTTAAGGTTGTTATAGCCAGGGGTAAGAACTGGGATAAGCTCCCTCTACCTAGTAAGTGCTTCTAGTGCCATGCATCTCAAATAGCCTCTGATGACCAAGTGCAGATCCTGGCCTTCATGTGTGGCTTTGCTACGAAGCCCAGCGAAACAGTTTCTATTGACAGGAGAAAGGGCAAAGATGGGTGACTGGAACCTTAAGACCAGTCATTTGGGCAGATGGGGCTTGTCAGCCATGGTTGACAGCTCATCTAGGAGAAGGAAAACTCTGCTGTCTTGTGGCTATACCCACTCATGGGGAAGGCTTCAGGAGTAAACCCTGAGGGCAAAACCTGGAGCTGGAGATGCTAAGACAGTCCTACGTTCGGTTAAGCACTGACTGACAACTTCTGCGACATTAATGGTGCCAAAATGTATCAGTCTCCACAATTCCTTTGGGTTCATCAGCTGCGTGTAGAGGGGAAGCTTGTTACATAGGGAACAGCTTGCTCTCCATATCGTACTGCCCTGGCTGGCTTGTGATTCTAGACAAGACTGACCAGCCGGTGCCTCCCCTACCCAGTGCATGAGGATCGTCACTTTGTTGTAGTGCAGAGACTTGTTAGTTCCTGAGATCCCAACAGCGAAGCTGTCTGAGGTTTATCCATCTGTCACTTAGCTCCTGGTAGAGATGCCCATGGCAGTAAGGTCAAGGGAGTGGTCCCAGACAAAGGGCGACACAACTAAGACCTCAACGGTGGAGCTGGCGTAAGAAGCTGCAGCAGTGAAGCTTGAACTCCAGGCCACTGCACCCTGACCCAGTCATCTTGCACCCATGCCACTGCACCCTGACCCCGATCTGTCAAGGACCGAGTGGTGGCTGCTCGTGCATCAGCCTCTCCATGTTAAGCAAAGTCACACACAGGCATTCTCCATTAAGGGAATTCACCCTAACATCACAGTTACGTGGACCCTGCATCAGCTTCTACTGCCATCAATAGACAATCCCTTAGGAGAACATCACACACGACCTGGGTGACCCTCCTGGCTTCACCTATCACCAATTAGCTATTCTCCTTCCCCATTTAATTCTGGTATCTTTCCCCTTCCTTTCCAGTCTTGATGAAGAGTCATGGCCCGAAATATCAACTGTTTATTCATTTCCATAGATGCTACCTGACCTGCTGAGTTCCTCCAACAATTTGTGTGTTACTGCGGATTCCAGCATCTGCAGATATTCTCCTGTTTAATCTATTTTGAAGTCCGTATGTCCATGTACTATGAAACAATAAGATGAAATCAATCGAACTCCAGTGTACGAAGTAATATTGGCTTTACCGTGAAACCTTTCTGCTCAAGTTGAGTGGGTGATGGGATGGAAAAGATGAAGAAAGATATACTCCTGGGAAAAACATTAATACCTTCCCAAGGAGACTCTTTCTGTCTTTTCATACTAAGCAGAGCTATCAGTGCAATCAACAAGCTTCATTAATACCACTGGAGGAAAGAAATTAGAGCATCAAGTACTAAAATTATATCCCATCAACATTCCATTGGGACCAGTTCGAGAACACAAAAGCACAATTTTAAAATGAGTGCTTCAATTAACATGTTGCTAGACAGAATGACAGGTTATAAGTACGAGAGACTGTAGATGCTGGAAATCCAAAGCAACACACACAAAGAATGCTGGGGGGACTCAGCAGGTCAGGCATCATCTATGAAAATCAATAAGTAGTCAATGTTTCAGGTTGAGACCCTTCTTCAGGACTGGAAAGGAACAGAGAAGAAAGGGGTGGGGGGGGTGGGGAAGAAGATAGCTAGAAGGTAATAGGTGAATCCAAGTGGGTGGGAGAGGTCAAGGGCTGGGGATGAAGGAATCTGATGAGAGAAGAGTGGACCGTAGGAAAAAGGGAAGAAGGAGGGGACCCAGGGTGATGTGATAGGCAGGTGAGAAGAAGTAAGAGGCTAGAATGGGGAATAGACTGAAAATTAAACTGGAAAAAATGTCATAATTCATGCCATCAGGTTGGAGGCTACCCAGATGAAATACAAGATATTGCTCCTCCACCCTGAGTGTGGCCTGATCGTGTCACAAGAGGAGGCTATGGACCGACAAGTCAGAACGGGAATAGGAATCAGAATTAGAATGCTTGGCCCCCTCCCTTCTCAGGCCTGAGGGTCATGGCCCGAAATGTCGAACATACATTCATTTCCATTCATTACCTGACCTGCTGAGTTCCTCCAGCATTTTGTGTGTGTGTGGCAAAAGAAATAGGATAGAATTTATGGAAAAAATATATATTAACTGACAAAGACTGCCTGACAGTCAGCACGCAAAAGAAGACAGGTTGTACAAATAAAAATAACACAGAGAACGTGAGTTGTAAAGAGTGCTTGAAGGTGAGGCTAAAGAAGCACCAGCAGTAATATAATGAATTTTGTTACTCTGCTATCTGCCAGATCAAAAGTCAGATTCCCTTCAGAGATCCAGGGGAAAAAAAAGGAGGGTCTGAGATGGGACCATGTGAAGGTGAGCATAAAAAGTAATGAAAATTGTCTTCTCTACAAGTGCAAGAGGAATATGATTGTTATGTACAAGTAAAAGAATTCAAAATTTTCTCCTTAGATCTCTCTGGCAGGCTACAGCTCCCTTTCAGAATCCCTGTATAAAACCTGTCCCTTTGAGCAGCCTTTGAATTATTTATCTCTCTCGCTCAGTGCCAAACATGACTTTATTAGTAACACCTTAAGTGCCTCAGGGACTTCGCAACGTCGTTGTTAACCCACCAACCAACCACCAGCATGTTCCGCTTCAAGTGAGACGTCACCCACAAAAAGGGAGAAGTGTGCTGCTCCACAGCTTCATTATCACTTTTTGAGGAATCTTCTGAGATCGTCCAAACTGAGGGGATAAACTTGTACCACGGATTACCGTGACTTTCAATACATTATTATTATTTGCTGTGTTATATGACTTGGGCGATCATGGTCTCATGACCATGATTGTCCTGGCAAATTTTTCTATATATTTTACTTTGTCTTTTATTGCTTACTGTTCTTCATAGTAATTTTTTAGAAACTTAAAAACCTCATTTCATTACTTTTGAAAGCATCTTCGCTATACAGAACTTTTTTCACATGTGCCTAGGACTTTTGCACAGTACTGTTTTCATATCAATGTATTAAGCAAACCAAGTGACAAGGTGGCAGGTGGTGTCCGAGGACCACTGTCTCCACAAGGTAGTGGTTTGTCATAAATCGGGAAATAAAACCCCAGAAACAGGTACTTATGCTGGTAGAGCAGAGCCAGAGACAGGGGTGGAGGGCACGGTGCGAGCCTGCAGAGATAGGGTGTAGAAGTTTTGCTGGCTGCTTGCTCTGCAAAACCTACTCTCTCCTTGTCATCACAGGGGGCTGCAAAGAAAAGAGCCATCAGGACCGTCACAGAGGCTGCTAAGTGAGCTTCCAGATGCCTATGGATCAAGAGGTGTGACCCATGGACTAATGCTGCTGGGACATAAGCCAGGTCTGATGAACCCTGGCTGGGTTACCTGGGAGATATTGAAACACCAGGTGACTCCAGATTACATCACTGATGATGTGTCCCAGCGCATCCTAGGATGTATCTCAGCATCATGCACAGTTCACCAGTGCCTTCAAGTGCAGGAGTAGCCATGTGGTCTGCAGTATGATCTACGACAGTATTACATAACATAGATGAGCAAATTCCCAACCAATTCCTCTCTGGGAAAAAGATACCAGCTGTCTACTCTATCTAAACATCACATGTACATCGAAACATCGAAACACAGTGAAATGCTCAATGACTATCACAGTCCAAGGATGAGCAGGGGGCAGCCTGCAAGTGTTGCCTTGCTTCCGGCACCAACAGACCATGCCCACAATTTACTAGCCCGTACTAACCCGTACAGCTTTGATCTGTGGGAGGAAACTCGAGCATCAGGAGGAAATACACTTATTTACGGGGAGAACATATAAACTCCTTACAGACAGCAGCAGAAATTGAACCCTAATCACTGGTGCTGTAAAGCGTTACGTTGTAAATCTGTGCCTCTCATTCAATTCTAAATCTCCATCAGACTCCCCTCCACCATTCCAGGGAAAACAATCCATAATTTATCCAACCACTACTTACAGCACATGCCCTCTAATCCAGACGGCATGCTGGAAAATCTCTTCTGCACCCATTCTCGTAGTTGACGCCAACGTGTATTTTGATGTAACAAATGCATAGTTTGTCAAATCAAATGTGAAGTGTTTAACACTGGAGCCAGGCATTTAGAAATATGCAGCTTGTCATTTGATCAAAATATATTATTGTCAGTAACAGTAGAGACCTGGTCAAGACGGAGCCATTGTACAACACTTCCTCGGTCAACATCTTCCGCATAGTCCAAAAAACTGTTTATTTCACTTGTTTTATGCCTGCTTTTTTATCTTAACTGTATTTCTGGAACTGTGAGAGCCTGTGATTTACAGTTTGGAGAGCGATTGAGTGATTTTGCACTCTGCGGTCTCCGAAAAGATTCCAGTAAGCAAGCTCGAGCGTGAGCAGCCTCAAGGTGAAGAAGCTTAGAAAAGGGCATAAGCCCGTGACAGACTCCATTTCACTGACTTAAGTATTGAGGAAGATTGAAACATCAAGGCTAATGCAAAGGGCAAGCCAACTACCTGCCCCTTGATCGCAGCTGTGACAGGACTTCCACTGCTGCAGGAGAAGGAGTCTGTGTGGTAGCCTATTGCTCGCTGTTGCCCGAGGAAAGGCCTCTGCATTCAAGTGGTATCTCTTTCAACACTGTTAGAGGATGGTACCGAAGTTCTGTGATTTATGGATTACACTATGGACTGCGAGCTCTTTCAGTTTTACGGTATTTAATATTCTGCGTTTTCACTGTTCTGTCATGTTGCCATATGGCAGGTACGTGAGTTTTTTTGTGCGGGAGGAGGCGGGGTTTTGGGTTGATGATCGTGTTGCTGTTAATTTTGTGCAGGGGGTGGGTTTGATATTTTTCTTTGAACGACTTCCATGGTTTTCTTTGCTTTGTGGCTATCTGGAGAAGACAAACCTCAGAGCTGCATAGTGCATACATACTTTCATAACAAATGAATCTTTAACCATTTGAACTAATAAACATAGGTCTTTTGTATCCAGCTGTCTTCTGACCAGCAGTTCCAAGTCATGAAAGTTAACCTGACCACCAGATGGTGCATAACAGCACAAAGTGTTTCCCTGACAGAGGGTTGGAACACAACTCCCAATGATACACAATAAACTCAAGAATGCAACCACAGGGTAATGGCTGCATAAATCTACTAATCCAGGGAACAATGTACTGGAATACCAGTGCCACAATCTTGCCAAGTTATTTCAATCACAATTAGTTAAAAGTGCATAACTTTACAAGCAAAAGCTTTTCTTTAGTTGCTTTTAAACCTCCAATATCCTGAAGCGTTTCACTGCCAAAAAAGTATTTTTAAAATACAAAGTTCAAAGTAAATTTATTATTGAAGAACATAATATAGAAAGTACAGCACAGGAACAGGCCCTTTGGTCCACAACGTTGTGCTGAACCAGCTAAAAAGCAAGTCAAAAAACACCCAAAAGACTAATCCCTCCTACCTACACCATGTCCATGTCCCTCCATCTTCCTCACAATCATGTGCCTCTAATGTATTTGCCTCTATCACCATACCTGGCCAGGCAGCACATTCCAGGCATCCACCACTCTCTGAGTAAAAAACTTACCCCTGACATCTCCTCTGTTCCTACTTCCAAGCACCTTAAAACTGTGCCCTCTTATGCTCCCCAATCCAGGCAACATCCTTGCAAATCTCCTCTGCACCCTTTCTATAGTTTCCACATTCTTCCTGTAGTGAGGCGACCAGAGTTGAGCACAGTAGTCCAAGTGGGGTCTGACCAGGGTCCTATAAAGCTGCACCATTACCTCTCAGCTCTTAAACTCAGTGGCTGATGAAGGCCAATGCACCATATGCCTTCCTAACCACAGCGTCAACTTGTGCAGCAGCTTTGCGTGTCCTATGGACTTGGACCCCAAGATCCCTCTGATCCTGCAAAATGCCAAGAGTCTTATCATTAATACTACATTCTGCCATCATATTTGACCTACCAAAATGAACCACCTCACTCTTATCTGGGTTGAACTCCATTTGCCACTTCTCAGTCCAGCTTTGCATCCTATCAATATCCCACTGTAACCTCTGACAGCCCCCCACACTACCCACAACACCCCCAACCATTGTGTCATCAGCCAATTTACTAACCCATCCCTCCACTGCCTCATCCAGGTTCCATAATTTTGTTTTGTGGCTGTCTGTGGGGAAGACAAATCTCAGGGTTGTATACTGCATACATAGTTTGTTAATAAATAAATGTACTTTGAATCTTGAATGTGTAATTAGAATGTGAACTTCAGAAAGAGTTAGATGAGGGAACACAAATCAGTCCTCATAGAGAAATCAGAATGGAGAGAGTGAGCAATTTCAAGTTCCTGGGTGTCAATATCTTTGAGGATCTAACCTGGTCCCAACACATCGATGTAGCCATGCAGGAGGCAAGACATTGTCTATATTTCATTAGGAGTTTGAGGCGATTTGGTTAGTCACCGAACACACTGGAAAACTTCTACAGATGCACCGTGGAGAGCATTCTGACAGGCTGCATCACCGTCTGGTATGGGGGGCACACACCGAAAGAAGCTACAGAAAGTTGTAAAATTAGTCAGCTTCATCATGGGTGCTAGCCTCTGTAGTATCCAAAACAGCTTCCAGAAGTGGCACCGCATCCATCATTAAATGACTCCAATCACCCAGGACATGCCCTCTTCTCACTATTACCATCAGGAAGGAGGTATTGCATTGTACTGCTGTTGCAAAGTTAATAAATTTCACAACATAATTATGGATTAGCATTCCATGGTAAAGTGAGGATAATGTGCAGATCAGGAATGCAAAATCCGAGTTGCATTATATTTAATCATTGCTGAATGCCGGACACAGCAGGGAATTTATTACCAGCAGAGGCAAGCAGGTTCATAAGTGAATATAGCATCCTGCTAAAGATTGAGTGATGCATCACTGACATCAGGTTAACCTTACATCCCAAGTGCAGCAATTTCCTTTCTGTTAACAAGAAAGACTTCAAACCAACTCCACAGCATTAGAAAAAAAAAGCTCCTGACTTTCAAGCTTGGAAAAGATTTCACAAAACCAGAGGATTGTAAGTGTTTTACAGAGGGTGGTTTTGAAACTGGATGCAAAATATAACTGCTATTTGCTTGGAGATTTAGTTGAAAAATTAGGTACTCAAAATTGTGAGGGGTACAGATAGAGCAAATCCAAGCTAGCTTTCTCCTTATTGAAGTTGGGTGACACCATAACTAGAGGTCATAGGTTAAGGGCAAAAGGTGAAATGTGGAATGTTTAAGGAGAACCTGACGGGAAATGACTTCACTCAGAGAGTGGTGAGAGTGTGGAACGATTACCAGCAGATATGGTAGATGTTGGCTCGATTTCAACATTTAAGAGAAGTCTGGATAAATACCTAGATGGGAGAAGTATGGAGGGTTATAGTCTAGGTGCATATCAATGGGACTAGGTAGAATAATAATTTGGCAAGAACTAGATGGGTCAAAGGTCCTGTTTCTGTGCCCTATGACTCTATATCCTGACCTCCGTTCCTACCATGACATTGTGTTTGTAGAAGAGCTTAGGTTTTGGGTTTTTCATTTACAAACCCCATTTCCAGAAAAGTTGGGATATTTTCCAAAATGCAATAAAAACAAAAATCTGTGATATGTTAATTCAAGTGAACCTTTATTTAACTGACAAAAGTACAAAGAAAAGATTTTCGATAGTTTTACTGACCAACTTAATTGTATTTTGTAAATATGCACAAATTTAGAATTTGATAGCTGCAACACACTCAACAAAAGTTGGGACAGAGTTAAAATAAGATTGAAAAGTGCACAGAATATTCAAGTAACACTGGTTTGGAAGACTCCACATTAAGCAGGTTAATTGGTAGCAGGTGAGGTATCATGACTGGGTATAAAAGTAGCGTCCATCAAAGGCTCAGTCTTTGCAAGCAAGGATGGGTCGTGGCTCACCCCTTTGTGCCAAAATTCATGAGAGAATTGTTGGTCAGTTCAAAAGGAACATTTCTCAACGCAAGATTGCAGAGAATTTAGGTCTTTCAACATCTACAGTACATAATATTGTGAAAAGATTCGGAGAATTCAGAGACATCTCAGTGCGTAAAGGGCAAGGTCGGAAACCACTGTTGAATGTGCGTGATCTTCGAGCACTCAGGCGGCACTGCCTAAGAAACGTTATGCTACTGTGACAATTATAGCCACCTGGGCTCCGGGGTAGTTCGGAAAACCATTGTCACTCAACACAGTCCGTCGCTGCATCCAGAAATGCAACTTGAAACTGTATTATGCAAGGAGGAAGCCATACATCAACTCTATGCAGAAACGCCGGCGAGTTCTCTGGGCCCGAGCTCATCTCAGATGGACCGAAAGACTGTGGAACCGTGTGCTGTGGTCAGATGAGTCCACATTTCAGCTAGTTTTCGGAAAAAAACAGGTGGGTGTCGAGTTCTCCGTGCCAAAGATGAAAACGACCATCCAGATTGTTATCAGCGAAAGGTGCAAAAGCCAGCATCTGTGATGGTATGGGGGTGCATCAGTGCCCACGGCATGGGGGAGTTGCATGTATGTGAAGGTACCATTGACTCTGAGGCGTATATATTAGGATTTTAGACAGACATATGTTGCCATCAAGGCGACGTCTCTTCCCGGGACGTCTATGCTTATTTCAGCAGGACATTCTGCACGGGCTACAACA
The DNA here is from genome assembly GCF_030028105.1 of Mobula birostris. Lineage (NCBI taxonomy): Eukaryota > Metazoa > Chordata > Chondrichthyes > Myliobatiformes > Myliobatidae > Mobula > Mobula birostris. The sequence continues at coordinate 111,537,015 of NC_092381.1, read as the reverse complement.
GCGTGGCTTTGTAGACACAGAGTGCGTGTGCTTGACTGGCCTGCTGCCAGTCCAGATCTATCTCCTATTGAAAATGTATGGCGCATCATGAAGAGGAGAACCAGACAACGGAGACCACGGACTGTTGAGCAGCTGAAGTCTAATATCAAGCAAGAGTGGACAAAATTTCCAATTGTAAATCTACCACAATTAGTATCCTCAGTTCCAAAACGATTAAAAAGTGTTATTAAAAGGAAAGGTGATGTAACACAATGGTAAACATGCCTCTGTCCCAACTTCTGCTGAGTGTGTTGCAGCTATCAATTTCTAAATTTGTGTATGTTTACAAAATACAATTAAGTTGGTCAGTAAAACTATTGAAAATCTTTTCTTTGTACTTTTGTCAGTTAAATAATGGTTCACGTGAATTAACATATCACAGATTTTTGTTTTTATTGCATTTTGGAAAATATCCCAACTTTTCTGGAAATGGGGTTTGTATTTTTTAGCCAGTTCAGCACAACATTGTGGGACTCAGTTGTAGTGTTCCATATTCTATGAGGAATTGAGAGAGTAGTATATAGGGTTCAGCTCAGCCCTCACCTTAATGATTCTCCTTTCCTACCCATTCTCAATCAAGATTCAAAGATTCAAAGTACATTTATTGTCAATGTATGCAGTATATAACCTTGAGACTCCTCTTCCCACAGACAGCCACGATACAAAGAAACACTATGGAACCCTTTCAAAGAAAAACATCAAACCACCCCCTCCCACCCCAGCACACACAAACAGCAACAAAAAAAAAAGCAAGAAACTCAGAATATAAAATACAAAGTAGAAAGAGTCCAGGCACATTCAGTTCAGCTCTGTTATCTGCAGTCTGCCCAGGTTCAAAGTCACCCAAAAATAGTAACCGAGAAAAGGAGCAACCAGAACCTGAAACATATTATCACGTCAACTACAGTCCAATCTGAATTGGAACATGACATCCACAACAGCAGCCGCTCCCACCACGCCACACGCCTCCACGACACACCAGGTATTTGGTGCTCTCAGCTGCCGTACTGGTTTTCCCAGTGAGAAGAATTAGGAAATGTAAAAAAATCCTCACAACAATCACCATCACAGTAAACTTAATTTAGAGTTTAGACAAATTCTAAACTTGTAAACTCTTATTATACTATATACTTTGAAAATAATGGCACACAACAGTGATGAGTAACTAAAGATGGCGCCAGAGATTTTTGCAGACCTGGGCGATTTCTTCCAGTTCATTCTTGGAACAGTTTAATTTCACCTCTTCTCGTGTCTCTTTATCTTTTCAAGGTGGCTGGGGTCCTGTCAGAGTCCATGGTCTACATCGGCACTCAAACTACTGTTCCTCAAGGATGGTGGGTTCTGGCTTTTGGAGTTCACCGAGCAGCCTGGCATTTCACTATCTCCAGATGCGGCCTGGAAGATGTGCACCTTCAGGGTGCGGCCCTGTGGGCGACCCGATTCCTCCCCGGTGGCGCTAACCGAAATGTAGGCAGGTGGTGTGTGCAGTTGTTGAACGGAGGCCTTTTCTTTCTCTCTCTAGAGAGAGACTGGGAATGGGAGACAGAGAGACAGAGAGAGAGAGAGACAGTGGGTGTGTGGGTGTGTGTCTGTGTGTGTGTGTGTCTGTCCATCTGTTGGTCCTCAAGTCAGGGGAATTCGAATAAGCACTGCTGCAGATCGTAACATCGACAGAGCGAACCACAAGCCTCCCCTCATCTGCTGCAGGAGTGATTTTGCTCTCTCCTTCACTAGTGAGACAGAGCCTGTCTGAGATACTGAAGTGTTGGGATAGACAATAGTTCTTGATGGACTTTTGATCATGATCTTTAGCAGCTTTGCTATTGCCAGCATGGTGGGGGGGGGGGGGGGGAATTGATGCTTTTGCTGGAGCAAGTGGGGGAGGGGATTGATGCTTTTGCTGCTGTTTGTGCAATGGGAGGGGGAGGTGGAGCTTTAGAGTTCTAACATTTCCCTGCCAGTCATTCTTTGTGTGTTTCTTCTGTATCGTGGATGTCTGTGAAGAGTAAGGATTTCAGGTTGTACACATTGTCTGATATTAAATTGAACCACTGAGCACCAGTGGCCAACATACAGGTGCAGTTACAAAGGTCGATGTGCTCTGCTTAATCAACACATTAAATCACATACTTAACAAGTCATATGCACTTCCTATTCCCATGGCAAAACAATTCTTTTTTGAATAGACTATAATGATACATGATCAGAGAGCACGGTTTTAGGTTCAAGACTTTTAACTCACCATTGTGAACACTAAAATGGGAACTTTTTCTTTCAGGGAAAAAATGGACGTTCTCCTTTCAATTCCCTCGAAGTAAATTTCAACCTTGCTTTTATGGTTTGACCTTTGTTCTTACTGTAATTCCCTAAGTGACAATGGCTGGCACTGTATTAAGTTTCGTATGCCCTTTTGTTCTGTTGATACACAGTGCAGTATATGAAAGAAAGCTGGTTTGTAATTGGATGGAAACAGAATCGAAATCAAGTTTATTATCACTGACATAACTTGTGCAATTTTTAACTTTGTGGCAGCAAAGCAGTCTTGCTGAAGGGTCTCAGCCCAAAACGTCAACTGTTTACTCTTTTCCATAGATGTTGCTCAGTCTGCTGAGTTCCTCCAGCATTTCATGTGTATTACAGTGAGGTAGTGTTCATGGGTTCAATATCCATTCAGAGGGGAAGAAGCTATTCCTGAACCATTGAGTGTGTGTCTTCAGGCTCCTATACCTCCTCCCTGATGGTAGCAATGCGAAGAGGGCATGTCCTGGGTGATGGCGTTCCTTAATGGTGGAAGCTGTCTTTTTGAGGCATTGCTCCGTGAACATGCTGGATACTACAGAAGCTAGTACCATGATGGAGCTGACTAAGATTACAATTCTCTGCAGCTTATTTCAATCCTGTGCAGTAGCCCCACCCCACCCCCATACCAGATGGTGATGCGTCAGTTAGAATCTTCTCCACAGTACATCTGTAGAAATGTGCGAGTGTCTTTGGTGATATACCAAATATCCTCAAACTCCTAATGAAATATATAGCTGCTGCCATTGGGAGTTTGAGGAAATTTGGCATGCCACCTAAAACAGTCACAAATATCTACAGATGTGCCATGGAGAAACAAAGGAAACTAGCAGAGTAAAAGCTGAAAACAGGGAGCACGTCAACAGGAGCCTTTCCCAAAAGGCTGTGAATAGCTCAATTACGTCCAAGCAGCTGTTAAATTCTGTATTGAGAACACAATGGAAGACTATATTCAGAACCCCGAGACTACAGTCCAAGGTCAGAGAAACTTCTGATCAATATCCAAATCCCTTTGCTATTTCACCTTATCACCTGGCAGCTTCTCACTTCATCCCCTCCTCCTTCCACTCACTCCCCTTCACTCTCAACCGGCTTCACCAACTACCTGCCAGCTCGTACTCCTTCTTCACTTTATTGATTGAGATGCAGCGCGGTACAGGCCCTCCTGGTCCTTCGAGCCTCGCCGCCCAGCAACCCCCAATTTTATTGTAGTGTGCTCACAGGACAATTTACAATGACCAGTGGGCTGTGGGAGGAAACTGGAACATCTGGTCATACCAACTCCTTAAGGACAGCGGGGTGAAGCGTGGGAGGGAGGGTCACTGGTACTGTGAAGCATTGTGCTTACCACTACACTACCGCACTGCCCCTTCTGGCTTCTCCCTGCTTCCTTTTCAGTCCTGATGACGTCTACTTGTAACGTCGACTCTTTATTCCCCTCCATAGATGCTGCCTGAGCTGCTAAGTCCCTCCAGTGTTTTGTATGTGTTACTCTGGATTTCCTGCAGCTGCAGAATCTCTTGTCTCTATCAGCTCAACCACACCAACACATTAGCCATACGTATAGAAATCAGCCACACAAGACACTTTGAGGATAAAGTCGACCTGGGAATGAGAATGATAAGAAGTTATCACGGAATGATAAGAATAGAAATGATAAGAAGTTAACATCTACAAGACAGTAGAAATGGAGGGAAAACTGGTGGATGAAAGTTAACAAATTTCACGTCACATGCCGGTGAGAATAAACCTGATTCTGAGAGAGATCCTACAACCATGTGTCTTGAACTGGTGTGGATAACTTCACTCACCAGAACTCTAAACTGTTTCCACAACCTACAGACCCACTTTCAAGGACTCTTTAGAACTCATGCTCTCAGTATCTTTTATTTGCACAATTTATCTTCTTCTGCACATTGGTTACTTGTTTATGTATAGCTTTTCATAAATTCTATCTTATTTTCCTGTAAATGGCTGCAAGAAAACGAATCTCAAGTATATAGTAGTGCACGCACTTTGATCAAAATCTTACTTTGAACTTCGAAATTCAGAATTTCTTCCACTGCAACGCACTTTTAACCTAAAATCTTATGAGGCTTTGTTTAGGAATCACATTAAAATGGCAGGATTTTAAACTGTGGATCCTGTGATCGATTACGATTACCTGAGTGATTTAATAAGTTGTCAGTGAGGTGGGGAGCTTTCAAACAAGTCCAAAGTAAAAGATACTTTGCTCTGTAAACAGGTTACTCTGAGGCTGGAGGGGAAACAGCATAGATTCCGTCTGGGTAGCCTCCAACCTGATGCATGAATATTGATTTCTCCTTCCACCTCCCCCTCCCCACTTCTATTCCCTACTCTGGCCTCTCACTTGCCCCTTGGTCCCCTTCTGCTTCCCGTTCTCCTATGGTCCACTCTCTTGTCCTATTAGATTCCTTCCTCTCCAGCCCTTTACCTTTCCCACCCACCTGGCTTCACCCATCACCTTCCAGCTAGCCTCCTTCCCCTCCCCACCATTGTATTCTTTCCAGTCCTGAAGAAGAGAATTGGCCCAAAACGTCAACTATTTATTCATTTCCATGGATGCTGCCTGACCTGATGAATTCCTCCAGTGCTCTGGACTTCCAGCATTCACAGAAACTCTTGTGTTTATGGTAGGCTGCACTCCAGATGTTAGACAAACCAAAGGCAGTTTCTGGTCTATGCACAGAGAGTATCTTTTGCAAAAATGTCTTTCAATGTGAACTGAACACCAGATTAAAAGGAAGTGTTATTTGGTATTAGCTCATCAGTTAAACAGAGGACTTGGCTCCCAGAGTAGTGCTATCTCTTCCGTCATTCCAAAGAAGGCTAGCATCAAGCCACTGACCCATGTCCAAATGGTTCTGCATCAAATCGCATTCAAATGGAGCTAATACAATTAGCTTAACCAGTTAAAGCTGTGCTGTATTCTTGAAATAGTTGCCTGTTATAAATTTGCTTCCTTTAATCTTGGATTAAAATTTGCTGTAGCAAACAGAACGTGTTCATGAGTCAGCAGTTTCTGCGGTTTCTCTTTCCAAATTCCTGTAATACAATCTTTCTCTTTTGGGTGCTTTTACCCTTGAACTATCTCATCATCACCATGTTGTATGATTGTTCTTAGCCAATTTTCCTACCCGTATCTACCAGTGTCATAAAAACAGAAGATGTTGTATATACTTAGCAGGGTCTGGCAACAACTGTGGAAAGAAAAATGTACTGTAAGGGCCAGCTGGTGGCGCAATGACATCAGCGCCAGACCCAGGAGCGGAGGTTCCCAGGTTCGAAACCAGTCGGGTCTGCTCCCGAGTACGCTTTCCATCCGTGCCGGGTTGAGTGTCAAGATCGCAACTCGACTTCGTAAAATAAAGGGAAAAATACTGCAAAAATGTCTGTGTGAGGAGTGGCACACCACACAGTCTCTCTCTCAATCTGCGCCTTGTAAAAGCCATGAAAAAGTCATCATCACGGACGTACGCACACACGCACATGCAGACGCACAAGCACGCACACGCACAGACCCACACGCACGTAGGCACACACCAAAAAAAATGTACTGTATGGCCTACAGTATAATAAGGGACTACTTTATGTTGTAGGGACACGTCGTTGCATGCACTATTAGGCGCGTATTGATCTGTACGTGTGTGCTGAGTTCGGATTCTGTCAGTAAAGAACCATGAAACTTAGCTCCCGTCTCTGGTGTTTTTATTAATAGCATTGTTGTGTAACCAGGCCACATACACAACAAATTGGCAATGAGGTTAATGAACCTACACCGTATCAGAACGCCGCGTTTTAATTGATAACGACACTCGGAAGAAGAGCGCAAGGAACGAGCCAAGGAGCGGGAGAAGGAAGCAGAGCAAGGCCACGAGTCTGAAAGAAAGCGGGTGCACATGCGGGAGACTAAGAGACACAGTCAGAGCCACAGCACGTCCAGCCGAGACCACAGCCGGCGCTGACCCCCAGGGGCTGAGGATCTGCCTGCCTCAGAAGGGAGATAAAAAGGAGCAACACACACACAGCAGAAAGGACACGCGAGTCAAAAAGGAAAATAAGGGGAGAACGGGGCTAAATTAACATAACAAAAATGGCGATGATTGGAACCATTACAGCATTTGATAGTGGCATTGAAGACAGGGCAACTTACACTGAAAGAGTGGAGTTATATTGTGAGGCTAACGGTGTTAAGGATGAAAAGATAGCCAGCGTCTTACTCAGTATTATGGGAGCAAAAACATACGGCCTGCTACGGAGCTTGTTAACCCCTGAAAAGCCAGCTGACAAAATGTTCAAGCAAATAGTAGGCACTCTCCAACAGCATTTAAACCCCAAACCACTGGTCATTGCTGAAAGATTTAAATTTTATAATTGGAATCAGAGCAAAAATGAAAGCATTTCTGAATATTGTGCTGAATTGCGCAAATTATCAGAACATTGTCAATTTGGAGCTGGTCTAGCGGACGCATTGAGGGACAGGTTAGTGTGCGGCATGCACTGTGAAACCACACAGAAGAAGCTTCTGTGTGAGAGATACCTTGCATTCGAGACCTTATATTGCTGAACATTGTAATATCAACAGAAACAGTGGCATCGTGTGCTTCCAAGATACAACAAAAATCTCTGGAATATGCCACAAATAAAATGTCACTGAACAGGAATGAAGGAAAGAAATGTTACCGTTGTGGGAACAGGTCACATGTTGGTTTAAAGACAAAGAATGCAGAAACTGTGGCAAACAGGGCCACATTGGCAGAGTATGCAAAGCTAGTAAACAGCAGAAAAAGTACAAAATACAGAGAAACAAGAAACCCCAGAAAGGAAAATACAACAATGTATGGAAGAAAGCAGTTCTGATGAAAATGACTCAGACGAAAGTGAATTGTCTTGTCTGCAACTTCACACCATGAAAGAGACAGATGATCAAAGAGTAATAAGGATCACTCCACAAGTGGCAGGCGTGAGACTGAAAATGGAGTTGGACACAGGCTCAGCTTTAACAGTGATCTCTGTACATGACTACAAATGACTGTTTTCTCACATAACTCTGAAATGAACTAAACTACTGCTAAAGACTTACACAGGACAGAAAGTGCATCCCAAAGGCAAAATTAAAGTGACAGTGACCTAAGGAGACAAAATACAGTAGCTGAACCTCTCTGTACTGAAAAATGGAGGACGACTGTTGCTGGGGCGGGAATGGCTCAGGAAAATCCAGTTGGATTGACACACCATCAAGGCACTAGATGTGTCAACACAGGAGGGCAGTTCAGCGGGGAAGATGTCCGCAGCTCTCCTCTCATTCATTGTCGATTATTACAAAGATGAGGAGGAGCTAGACAACGTCAACGATGAGGATGAATGCAGTATCCGTGGCCGCGACTTGGATGAAGATACAGAGGATGCAAGGGAGACAGATATTGCCAATAAGCAGGAGAATGAAGACTACCTGGAAATAAAAGAGCAGATGTACCAGGAGAAATTGACATCTCTCAAAAGACATCTACAGCAGTTACAGGAAGGCACTTTGCAGGAGTATCAGAAAAGGATGAAGAAACTAGATCAACAATACAAGGAAAGAATATGAAATGCAGAGCTTTTTCTGCAACTGGAGACGGAACAAGTGGGAAGGAATTATATTAAAGAGAAGAAAGCAGCAGTGAAGGAATTTGAAGATAAAAAGATTGAGTTAGAAAAAAGAAAAAGATGATTGAGAATGAGAGGTTAACACTGGAACTCACAGGAGATTCTATGGAGGTAAAGCCAATAATGACCCTGTTCCAATTACAGACAGAAGATGAAAACCTGCACCTGCACAGTTAAATTACTTGTTAACAGATGAACAGATAATGGAAGATCTGCAAACTCTCAATAAGCTTACATCTCCGAAAAGACCAGCATCTCCGTCTTCTCCTGAGCATCTTCCCAGCACTCCTGCTGAATCACCAGCACAAAGATATGAAGCACGAATAGAAGATGGAAAGATATATAACGATAAGAGATGGTATCATAAAGGTCAGACTATCTATTTGGAATCTAAGGAGAATACGAAGATTGGCTGTGTAATTAGCTCATTTAAAACAAATGAGATATGGGTAAGGAAGACAAGTGATAGCACAAAGATAGGAATAAAACTAGGACAGCTGCACAGAGGAGTCTTCATTATACGGAGGCGATCTGCTGCCTAGAACTCTTAGCAAGTTGGAGGCGCACATCTTCTTAACTCCCTATGCTCAAAGGTCAACTTTTCATGACTTCTATATGGAAATCTGTATTAAAATAAACAAATTTGTTGACAGTCGTTACCCGGAGAGGCAGAGAAGAACCCCCCCCCCCAGAGACTTGAGTTATAAATGGGTCTTAGACCAAAAGTTAAAAAAAGGCTTGTTATAATTTGATATTATTATGTTATTTTATTATGATTTGATATTATTAAGTTACTAAGTAAACAAATGTTAGGTGTTTGTATATTAAGGATAGACATATTTGTTTAGCATAGTGACCCAGTAAAAAAAACAGTTGATACACTATTAAGATAAAAGGAGAGGACAGTACTATATGGCCTACAGTATAATAAGAGACTACTTTATGTTGTAGGGACACATCGTTGCATGCACTATTAGGCACGTATTAAGCTTGCGCTATTAGGCGCGTATTGATCTGTACGTGTGTGCCGAGCTCGGATTCTGCCAGTAAAGAACCATGAAACTTAGCTCCTGTCTCTGGCGTTTTTATTAATAGCATTGTTGTGTAACCAGGCCACATACACAACAAAAAACAACATTTACCTTTTAATTCTGAGACTCTTCATCAGATCTGGGAAAGAAAGAGACCAAGGGGGTACTGAGGAGTGGATTTATAGCAGGTGTGCCCAGCCACCAGGGTCCTTGTCCATGGCATAAAAATAGGTTGGGAACCTCTGATCTATTGGATAGATGGAATACCTCTGATAGGGTGAGACCAAATAGTTAATATAATAGATAGATGTTGCTCAAGAGCAGTTTCTTTCCTACAACCATTATATTGTGGAGTCTGCTTGTACAACAATAAAGCTACTTCAGTAATGGACTCTACAGACCACCTCTTCCACTTGTCTTCAATCATGTCTTACTTTCTCACCTTTTCTACCCTCCCAACTGCGAGCTGTGTGGGGTGTTCAGGGAGGGGTAGCACCTCTGGTGAAAGGATCTTGTGTGTTCATTCCTGGGCAGCTCTCTCACCTTTGATCCCCACCTGTGGCTCCAAATAGCTGTTTGTATATGACAGCAGCCACACCCCGGTACACCACTGTGACAGGCGGCTAAACCAGGTGAGGGTAGCCAGTGGCTTCATCCCCTGTGAGATAGGGGCATATCTGTCCCAGCACGCAAAGCCAGCTCCGGCGGACTGGGCAGATGAGACCTACAGTGAGATCTAACAGCCAGAAGGCCATTCTGCAACGCTCCATGGACGGCGAAGGGCATGACAAGGCACAGAAGACAACATGGTCGTCCACAGCAACCTAGAAAGATCCCAATTTGTGACACATGTTCACACCACTGGACTTGGACTTCTGAGGTCAAAAGAGTGGAACTGCCCCACTGCAAAGGGTTTTCCCTTTTAAATACTCTCCCACACAGGTCTCCTGTCATCGCTGGACACAAAGGAGAGCTACCACCACCACCCCCAAATGTATATGTTTACAAATAATTGATATTCTGTATGCACTGTACCGAGCTGTCTGTGATGCTGCTGAAAATTTAGCACAACACTTTACGCTACCAGCGACCCAGGTTCAATTCCCGCCATTATCTGTAAGGAGTTTGTACATTTTTCCCTTGACCGTGTGGGTTTCCTCCAGGTTTTCCGGTTTCCTCCCACAGTCCAAAGATGGTAGGTTAATTGGTCTTTGTAAACAGGATAGGGTTAAATCGGGGATAGCTGGGCAGCTCAGCTCAAAGGACCGAAAGGGCTCATCCCATAAGTAAAAAATAAAAATAATTTAAAATCCCTCCGAAGTTTGTACTTTATTCCAGATTGCAGTCTCTGTCTAAATCCTTTTCTGCTTCAGGCCACCACTTTGCAGCTGTGTTTAATATTTTCAGATCACTCATTTTTCCTCACTGCACTCACACGTTATCCTCATGAAGGTGAAAAGGCATTCAGCATGCAGGCACATGCCGGCCTAGAGGAGTGGAGGGAATGGAAAATCGATCCTCTCCCCCATTCAAAGTACAAAGTAAATTTTATTATCAAAGTATGTACATGTCACCACAAAAAAAACCCCTGGGATTCATTTTTCTGTGGGCACACTCAGCAAGTCTATGGAAATGTAACTTTAACAAGATTAATGAAAGATCAACCAGAGTGCAGAAGACAACAAACTGTGCAAATACAAATATAAATAAATAGTAATAAATTACGAGAACATGAGATAAAGAGTCCTTAAAGAGTCCAAATCATTGGTTGTGGGAACATTTCAAATGATGGGGCAACTGAGTGCAGTTATCCCCTTTTGTTCAACAGCCTGATGGTTGAGGGGTAGTAACTGTTCCTGAACCTGGAGGTGCGAGTCCTGAGGCTCTTGTACCTTTTACCTGATGGCAGCAGTGAGAAGAAAGCACCGCCTGGGTGGTGAGGATCTCGGATGATGGATGCTGCTTTCCTACGACAGCATTTTGTGCAGATGTGCTCAGTGTTTGGGAGGGTTTTACCCATAATGTACTGCGTTGAATCTATGAGTTTCTGTAGGACTTTCGTCTCAGGGACATTAGAGTTCCTATACCAGCTGCGATGCAGCCAGTCAATACACTCTCCAGTACACATCTACAGACTTTGTCAAAGTTTTAGATGTCATGCTGAATCTCTGCAGATTCAATTAACCTTTCTAGATTCTAAACTGCAGAAATTCTGTACTGAACAGATTATTTTTTGCTTTATTCTCCTGTAGAAGGAAATGATTAGAGAACAAAGTTCTTTCATCCACAATGTATATAACAGAAACAGATGTCGCCCCCCCCCAAGCCCCGAGGATTATCTGCACAAAGCGTACACTAAGAGAAATAATCAGCATCATAAAGAGCACAGACCTGCCCGTAAAAAATGCTAAACTCTAGTCAAATTCAAATCGGGAATAGAGAACACAGCCAGTGGCAACCTGCAGATCAAAATAAGAAATATTAAATTTCAAGTACGCTCAAGTTTAACCACAACAGAACTTCCACTGAAACTTCTAACAGCAAAGCAAGACAGCGAGCACTGTTTTGAGAAGGACTGTATAATTTTGTTTCATCGAACTGTTTCATGGTTCAAAGGGAATGCGAGGGGCAAGTTTTTTTTTCTCAGAGAGTGGTGGGTACCTGGAGTGCACTGGCTGCTCTGGTGGTAGAGGCAAAGACATTACAGGCTATTAAGAGAGGTTTGGATAGGCACATGGATGTCAGGAAGATGGAGCAATATGGACATTGTGTAGGTAGGAGGGATTAGTTTCTGGAGTATTTTGATTTACTTTTTAGCTGGTTCAGCCCAACATTCTAAGCTGAAGGGCCTGTTCCTGTGCTGTACCGTTCTATGAATTTCACCATTTCCATCTTTAGTTTTCAGTGCTCATCATCACCATCATTACCTGCTGTGCCGTATGCTGTGGGCGATCATGGTCCCATGACCATGATTGTTCTGGCCAAATTTTTCTACAGAACTGCTTTGCCATTGCCCTCTTCTGGGCAGTGTCCTTACAAGACGGGTGACCCCAGTCATTACCAATACTCTTCAGAGGTTGTCTGCCTGGCATCAGTGGTCTCATAACCTCACACTGTCAGGGTGCAGGGCTAAGCAGGTGCCACACCTTGCCCAGGGTAACCTACAGGCTAGTGGAGGGAAGGAGAGTCTTACACCTCCTTTGGTAGAGACGCAATCCCACCCCACCACTCACAGTCGTCATAATCGGTTTATAGTCAACGCCTTCCACCTGTCTGACATCCCACTGCGTAATGCTTACTTTGTGCAATTTTTTTTTTCCAAAGGCAAACAGAATGTCATAATAAATCTCACCGATTTTTTTTACCTCTGACTGAAACCCACCTGTTTGCTCTCAAGGTTAGATGGCATTGTGCTGTATCTGTCTTCAAGTATTGTCTGTGATAGGCTATAGCTATGTACACAACACCTGACCATCATTACCCTTCAAAGTTCAAAGTATATTTATTAACAAAGTATGTACAGTATACAGTATAGGGATTCTTTTCCTTACAGGCAGCCACAAATCAAAGAAACCCAAGAGAACCTTTCCTTATAACTCAAGTGTTCCAGACCCGGCAATATCCTTGTAAAATTTCTCTGTACTCTTTCAATCATATTTACATTTTTCCTGTAGGTAGGTGACCAAAACTGCGCACAGTTTTAGTGCTGTTGCTGCTTGTGTTCAAAGCAAATTTATTATCAAAGTACATATATGTTACCATATACAATTTTGAGATGCGTTTGCTTGAAGTAATAAATCTGCAACAGAATAATAACCATAACAGAATCAATGAAGGACTGCACCAATCAGTGTGCAAAAAACTGTACAAAACAAAAAGAAAGAAAAATAATAAATAAATAAGGAACAAATATTGAGAACATGAGATGAAGAGTCCTTGAAAGTGAGTCCATAGATTGTCCACCCCCATCCCCAGAACATCCTTGGGTTCTTAACGCAAAAAACACATTTCACTGTATGCTTTGATGTACATGCGATAAGTAAATTTGAATCGGAATCTGTGTCTGAGGCTCAAGTCAGCTGTGGCTGAACTGGTCGTGCATTAAGCAATAATCATCTCACCCCCATATACCAGCACAGACACCATAACAACAGTAACACCAGACTTTAAAAGTTCAAAAGTACTTTTATTATCAGGGTGTGTATACAGTATACACCCCTGAAATTTGTCTCCCCCACAGACAACCACAAAATAAAGCAAAAAAAAAACAAATCGAAGACCCAACAGGCCAAATAAAAAGGACAAAGCGTGCAAACAGGGAAAAAAAAACAAGCAAAACCACAAAATGTATAACATCAAACCACAGAGTCATTGAAACAGTCTAGGAATGTTCAGTTTAGGTCAGTTCAGTTCAATTTAGTGTTTTGTTGTTCACTGACTGCAGGCCCCAGAACCAATCTGCCCAAATCAAAATTTCAAAGCAATGCAAGAATTTCACACAAGGTAAAATGCTATAATCATCAAGTGGCTTTTTTATTCAGACTTCAGGCTGCTAATCAGAATCAAAATTAGGTTTAACATGACTGGCATATGTCATGAAATTTGTTAACTTTGTGGCAGTAGTACAATTCAATACGAATAAATATAGAAAAAACCTGAATTACAGTAAGTACATATATATATAAAATAGCTAAATTAAATAAGTAGTGCAAAAACAGAAATAAGAAAGTAATGAGGTAGGGTTCATGGTTCAATGTCCATTCAGAAATGGGATGGCAGAGGGGAAGAAGCTGTTCCTGAATCGCTGCGTGTGTGCCTTCAGACTCCTGTATCTCCTTCCTGATGGTAACAATGAGAAGAGGGCACGTCCTGGGTGGTGAGAGTCCTTAATGATGGATGCCATCTTTTTGAGGCACTCCTCCTTGAGGATGTCCTGGATACTATGAAGGCTAGTGCCCATGATGGAACTGATTAATTTTGCAACTCTCTGCAGCTTATTTTGATCCTGTGCAGTAGCCCCCCGCCCCCCATACCAGACGGTGATGCAGGCGGTCAGAATGCTCTCCATGGTACATGTGTAGAAATTTGCGTGTGTTTTTGGTGACATACTAAATCTCCGCAAACTTCTAATGAAATATAGCCGCTGTCTTGCCTTCTTTATAGCTGCATTATTATGTTGGGACGAAATTAGAACCTGAGAGATACTGACATCCAGGAACTGAAATTGCTCACTCTCTCCACTTCTGATCCCTCAATGAGGATTAGTGTGTGTTCCCTCGGCTTACTATTTCTGAAGTCCACAATCAGATCTTTGGTCTTACTGACGTTGAGTGCAAGGTTCAAATTGTTTGTATCCAGTACCACTGAAAGGCCTCCCACAGAACCCTTTCTCACATTATCTAATTCTGGATCAGCACCACCAATGTTTGGACTCGGAGAGGCGCCAATTATCCAGCCGGACACTGGCAACTGGCTATACAATGTCAACTAGCACTTCTTCTCAGCCTTATAATCATTCAAAATTACCAGAGCATCACGTGCTTTGAGGGTTACTGAGCCCTTTGTTTATATCACAGCAAAGGAAACAAGCCAAGAGCCTTTTCTGCACTATGTAGGCTGGTGAGGTGGACATACATCTCTCCTTCTCTCCACTAGCCTGCAGGTGACCCTTGGGCAAGGTGTAGTACCTGCCTAGCAACCCCCCCACCCTCACCCATCAGGGTTTTTGAGGTTTTTACTTCTGTTTCGAGGATGTCTGCGAAGAGTAATAAAAGTAAGAATTTCAGGTTGTATATTGTATACATTCTCTGATATTAAATGGAACCACTGAAGTCATGGAAGCAGGTGGTGGATGGTCGTATGAACAGCAGGTGCATATCACAAGTATATATATATATACACACACATATACACACACACACACATAAATACACATAATATATATATATATGTATATATTTAAAATAGTTAAATTAAATAAGTACTGCAAAAATAGAAATTTATTGAGGTCATGTTCATGGGTTCAATGTCCACTCAGAAATCGCCATATGTGCACCATAGACCTGTTGTGGTGACAGGCTAATTGGAGTCTGCCCAGGTCCTTGCTAAGACGTCTCAAAGCACTTCACCATTGTAGATGTGAGTGCTACCTGATGATCGACGTTTCGGGCCGAGACCCTTCGTCAGGGTCCAAGACAGAGGTCACAGGTGTCCTGACAAAGGGTCTCGGCCTGAAACGTCTACTGTACCTCTTCCTAGAGATGCTGCCTGGTCTGCTGCGTTCACCAGCAACTTTGATGTGTGTTGTTTGAATTTCCAGCATCTGCAGAATTCCTCGTGCGTGGCTACCTGATGATAGTCATTAAGGCAGCTCACCCTGCTCATCTTGGGTATAATTATTGCTCTTTTGAAGCAGGTGGGAACTTCCAACTGTAGTAATGAGAGACTGAAAACGTCTTTGAACACCCCCACCAGTTGGTTGGGACAGGTTTTCACTGCCTCACCAGGTGCTCCATTGGAGCCTGTCACACTGCAAGGGTTCACCCTCTTGAAAGATGTTCTGACGTCGGCCTCCAAGACAGAGGTCACAGGGTCACTGGGTGCTGCAGGGACCCACACGGCCATAGTTTTATTCTGACTCTCAAAGCCAACATAAGAGGCAATAGCAAACCACTTCTATAGAAAAATTTGTCAAGAACAATCATGGTCAGAAGACCACGGTCACCCACATCAGACGACATGGCACATGATGATGATAAAATTGATAAAATTATTTCCACCTAGGCAAGATTCAGTTGCCATTCGGAATCAGTCGTAGAGCACTTTAGCACAGAAGCAATGCAACACAGCTTAATGCCATTCCAATGCAAACAGCTCCTAACTCACCAGTTTTCATGGACAAAAAACACTACCTATAATCTTTGATTAAATTGAAGTTAATACCTCACACTAATACACTACTGGGACACCTGCCAGGCAGTTTTCTCTGAGCATTTAACAAAAGCACTGCTCCCAGAGGTTTGGCATTGACAAGGCATTTGTTATATTTAATTGATCCAGCCCTGTCTGCCGTGTTTTCACCAGTCAAGTGTTTAAGCTGTGTGGAACTGTCAACCCCAGCATCCCCCACCACAAAACTCTTCCTCTTTACATTGCACTTCAAAACCCCTCACCTCTAAGATTTTAGTCATCTACTGTAATTTCTCCCAGTATGGCTCATACGTATCAATTGAGGCACCTTGGAATATTTATGGCCCAGTCTATCATGGGTAAAGCCCTCCGAACCATTGAGCACATCTACATGAAATGCTGCCGCAGGATAACATCAAAGTCCCCCACCACACACGACACGTTCTCTTCTCGCTGCTGGCATCAGGAAGAAGGTACAAGAGCCTCAGGACTTGCACCACCTCAACCATCAGGCTCGTGAGCAAACTTCACTTGGCCCATCATTAAAATGTTCCCACAACCAATGGGCTCACTTTCAATGACTCTTCATCTCATGTTCCCGAGTAAGAAATTATTATTATTATTTCTTTTTGCATTTGCTCAGTTTGTTGTCTTCTCCACTCTGGTTAAATACTCTAGCTGGGCGGTCTTTAGTTGATTCTGTTATAATTATTTTTCTATAGATTGGTCATGTACATCTACAAGAAAATGAATCTCGTGATTGTATATGGTGACATACGTGTACTTTATTTTGAACATTGAATATTTCACTAAGATACTACTTGGTGGCATATCTCCAGATCAAAATTCAACACAAGGTTTCCTGGAGACACCCTCGCTCCAGATACTGGCACCGGGCTGGACACAATCCTGGTCAGACGCACCTTCCTCGACAGCGTGCTTTTTTGCACACTCCTACTGTAGCGCCCTGGGAAAGGTTTCACTGCTAGTGTCATGGTTTCTCTGTAAGCAACAGTGTTCGAGTTATGACTAGAGATGATGGGGGCTTTGGAATGTGCGCTGTCCAATGAGGGGAGTGTTTTCTTTCTTGTGTGCCCGGGAGCGAGGTATTTGCGGTCTTTTATTCGGCAGAAGATGCCGGAACAGAGAGGTCATAGACTGCAGGACGGAGTGGACTTGGAATGGAGCTGAGAGTCGATGAAGCCCGGGGGGAAATCGTTGGAGAACTAGCAGATGAGAAAACCGTGAGCTCCAACATGCTCATTAGACTGTTTCATTAAAATGGGCCTTTTTTTTTGTTTTCTTTACTAACCCTATAGTCAAATTAAGAATTATAAAGCTCAATCATTTAATTGCATATGGTGTACTGTCTGATTATTTCATGGTACAGATTTGTAACAGGAGAGCACATCATGCAGCATCCACACAAACGAGATTTCACAAGTTTGGCGGGGCCAGAGACTGTCTTCCCTAGACTAACGCCGCCAGCCCAATCTGAGGGTTACACTACCATGACAAAGACTGCGACACAACACTCACTGGTGTGCTGCAATCAAAGAAATTTCATCACGTTAAACAAGGAGGGAACCTTCCCATTGATGTCAGCAAGATGTCTCACTCAGACTTGCTGGAGCAGTTTGCTTAGTCCTTCAAGAAAGAATTGAGCGCCTAGCAGCCTTGTCACCACAGAAGTGGGAACTTCAGTGGACTACGATCTACAGCACAGCCTGAGCTACCTTCGGGAAAACTCTGAAAACCAAAGCCAAATCCAACAAGATGACCCCTGTTATTGAAGCCAAACGTGCTGCCCTAGCCTAGTATCAGTGTTCACTAACTGAGAGGAACCTACAGATCCTCAGGGCTGCTAGAAATTAAGTTCACTGGACTGCCAGTCACTGCGCCAACAAGTACTGGATGCGGTTCAGTGAAGACATCCAGACTGTGGCATGCTCGGCAGCACCTCCAGAGCTTGATGGATCGCTTGCTCATCAGTTCACATAGCTGGGGTTCATCATCAGTGACAACCTCTCCGTGGACTCAGACATCAACAAGCGCATTGGGGAGGTTGCAACAACTCTTGCCTGCATCACCACGTGAGTCTGGAAAAACTCCAAACTCTTAGTAAAACAAAGATGGCAGTGTATAATGCTTGCATTACAATGCTGTTCGGCAGCAAGACAACACACCTAAGCAGGAGAGAAGGTTCAGCACATTCCACTTAAGGCGCCTTCATCACATCTTGGGCATCTCCTGGAGAGAGAGAGCACCCAATGCTGAGGTTCTCTCTCATACCGGCCTCCTAAGTGTGTAGGCTGCACTGACTGGGCCATGTCTGTCCATCCTCTATGGTGAACTGGCTTCAGGAAAGAGAATCACTGGCTGCCCACAACTGTGCTACAAGGATGTCTGCAAGCGGGATATGAAGGTATTGGACATCAACAGTGAGTCCTGGGAGGAACTTGCAGCTGATCGCACCAGATGGAGAAGCATCCTGAAACAACAGTGTAAGTCAGGTGAGGGAAATAATCCTGAAAGCAGCTGAAGACAAATGGGCCCATAGGAAGGAACACTGCATCTGCAGCAGAGCCGAGACCACTTACAGATGTGACCTCTGCAAAAGAGACTGCCACTCTTGCTTTCGTCTTATTAGTCACAGACAGTGCTGCACCAGCAACGTAGATAGCTAGGATGTAACATCCATGATTGACGTCGGCCAACGGAGGACGACCACATCTATTTAGTGGATGGCATGGTAGTGCAGTGGTTAGGGTAACACTCTACAGCACCAGCAATCAGAGTTCAATTCCCACGGCTGTCTAAGGAGTTTGCACGTTCACCCAGTGACCAGGCGGGTTTCCTCCAGGTGCTCCAGTTTCTACTCATATTCCACAGACATATAGGTTAAGGGTAACGTTAATTAATTGTGGGCATGCTATACTAGGCGCCGGAAGCGTGGCAACACTTGCAGGCTGCCCCCAGCACTTCCTCGGACTGGGTTGGTCATTGAAATAGATGATGCATTGTATGCTAACTACAACGTTACCATGCTGCCCACTAAGTAGATGTGGCCCTTTACACAGGCCTGTACATGGTCCAAATCCCTCCATTCTCTGCCAGTCCTGACATAAATGGATATGGAGAAAGAAATTCCTTGGGTTGTAGTTTCACATAGATGTTTTGATGTACATACATGTGACAAATGAAGCTAATCTTAATCTACTAACCAAGTGCATGTTGCACTGTTAAACTATCTCTCAGAAGGTTATATATATTAAAACTATATAACTTTTACTTTACGACCACAGGCTCTGAAGTTACCAATCCTGCAAAGCCTGTTCTAATAGTGTGGTACAAGTCCATACCCCTGAAGCAACAATAACTTCCACAGAAATTATTCCTTTTCTTTTAAAAGTGCGGTGAGTGCTTTCCCACACAGAATGAGGCAGGATTAAGAATATAATTTAACAAATAGTGTGGCTGTGAGACCTACACAGGTATGTCACATCATGCGTTTTTTCTTGGTCCATTAATAACACTTCCAATGTTATGAACTTCCAGAATTAGAGATCAGGTATCTTGTGTATGCATTCATCAGCCCTTGAAATGAAGTCTCCAATTACAGCTGTGGGGTTGCCTCCGAGAGGTGAAACTTAAACCTATATAAAGGCAACGTTAGAAACTGCTGTCTTTTTTATTTAATACTTTTTGTAAGATTTGTAGTTTTTAACAAACTCGTGTATTTCTCACACTCACTGGCAGAAAGCCATATAGCAGCTAAACTAACAGTTTATGATCTTCCTCATTTTTCATTGGCTAAGTATTAGCACATTACCCACGTGATGTAACTGTTTTAATTATGTAGCCTGCTAGCTAATTCATTTCTATTTAAGAAATTTCCCTTAGCTATAAAAGTGATGGGTTTTTCATAAGCACCATTTTTTATTCCTTTGTCTTACACCAACTGTTGGCATTTAGGCCAGCAATGAAGGTCCTCCATCTCTGACAGTAGTGAAAGCCAAACTACTGAAATGATGAAGGAAATCCTGAACACTGCCAGTCATGCAAGTCCCGGTGGGGACTCAGGAATACAGATGTAGAAGGATTCCTCATTGTTGCTTCTGTAACAATTTTGTTTGACCAGTCAGGGTTGTTAAGCCCTAAACTGAACTCCCAAACCTGGAGGACCGGTGGGCCTGAAAAATGGTTTGGTTTGGTCTGAAAAATAAGTGAACCTCTTGACCATGACCACAAGTTTTTTATGCACCAAGTTGCTCCACATGATTGGCTGATTAGATATGTGTATTAGTGAGCAGGTGTACAAGTTTAGATAGACTCTTGATTAGTCAAGGAGAGGATGTTTCCTATGGTGGGGGAGTCTACAGCCAGAGGACACAAGCCTCAGAATAGAAGGGCATCCTTTCAGAATGGAGATGAGGAATTTCTTTAGCCAGAAAATAGCAAATCTGTGGAGTTTTGATAAATGCTTGATTATTCAGGACATGAAGGGATACGGGGAGAAGGCAGGAGATTGGGGTTAAGAGGGAAAGTGGATCAGCCATGATGAAATGGCAGAGCAGACTCGATGGGCCGAATGGCTCAATTCTACTCCTATATCTTATCTGTATTACTGCACATTTTCGTTTAAATGCACCCTATACACCAAAGGTTGGTACATCTGTTGACTCAGGTTTTATACTTGTGAACAATTTTGCTGAAAACTAATAATATCTAAAAACTTCCCCATCCAGAACTATAAGTTAAAGTGAAAGAACTCAAATGTCTCCATTAACTCCTACCAATTTTTATTGATGCACCATAGAAAGCATTCTGTCTGGACAGGTAACAGCTTAGTATGCTAAATGCTCTGCCAGAGACCACAAGAAACTGCAGAGTCGTGGACACAAATCAGCAGATCAGAAAATCCAGCCTCCCCTCCACAGACCCTGTCAGCACTTCTTGCTGCTTCAGTAAAGGATCGAGCATCATCAAAGACCCCATCCACTCCAGGCATTTTCTCTTCTCCCCATTCCACCTGGCTTAAGATACAAAAGCCTGAAAGCATGGCTCAGGGGCATCTCCTACTCCACTATTATCAGACTCTTGAATGGATCTCTTGTACAACAAGATAGATTCTTGGCCTCAAAACCTACTTCATTATGATCTTGCCCTCTATTGCTTACCTGCACTGCACTCTTTTAGTAGCTTTTACATTTATAGCGAGAGGATTTGAGTACAGGAGCAGGGAGGTACTACTGCAGTTGTACAAGGCCTTGGTGAGACCACACCTGGAGTATTGTGTGCAGTTTTGGTCCCCTAATCTGAGGAAAGACATCCTTGCCATAGAGGGAGTACAAAGAAGGTTCACCAGATTGATTCCTGGGATGGCAGGACTTTCATATGAAGGAAGACTGGATGAACTGGGCTTGTACTCGTTGGAATTTAGAAGATTGAGGGGGGATCTGATTGAAAAGTATAAAATCCTAAAGGGATTGGACAGGCTAGATGCAGGAAGATTGTTCCCGAT
Organism: Mobula birostris; assembly: GCF_030028105.1. NCBI lineage: Eukaryota > Metazoa > Chordata > Chondrichthyes > Myliobatiformes > Myliobatidae > Mobula > Mobula birostris. The sequence continues at coordinate 111,515,544 of NC_092381.1, read as the reverse complement.
GTTGGGGAAGTCCAGAACAAGGGGTCACAGTTTCAGGATAAAGGGGAAGCCTTTTAGGACCGAGATTAGGAAAATCTTCTTCACACAGAGAGTGGTGAATCTGTGGAATTCTCTGCCACAGGTAACAGTTGAGGCCAGTTCATTGGCTATATTTAAGAGGGAGTTAGATATGGCCCTTGTGGCTACGGGGGTCAGGGGGTATGGAGGGAAGGCTGGGGCGGGGTTCTGAGTTGGATGATCAGCCATGATCATAATAAATGGCGGTGCAGGCTGGAAGGGCCAAGTGGCCTACTCCTGCACCTATCTTCTATGTTTCTATTTTATTCTTGTTTCTCATCGCACCTCGTGGCACATCGGGTGGCAACCTTGCCATTTCTTTAGCATTCGTCTGGTTTTTTACAAGGCCGACTTGCTAGCTCGACGTTCAGCCCAGCATGGATGGGAAAGGGGGGGAAGAAGCAAGCTGGGTTCAAACCCACGATCACTCACCTCAAAGCCCGGTGTGTATGCCACCACACCACCAGTCGGCTTTTTCACCTTATTCTGCATTGTTAGGGTTCTACCTTATTCGAGCTCAATGCACTGTGTAGTGAGTTCACTGCTTCTCAGTACACTTGACAAGAAACCAACACCGATACCAAATCCGGGTCATATTCCAATGCATACATTCAACAAAGTGCCACTAGTTCTATGACCTATGCTATGATCACATAATTTTCCTGAGTTTGACAAGTACCCTGACAGCATAAACACATTAGGATTGTATCTCAGAATGGAAATTAAACATTGATGGGACAATTACACAAAATCTCAACCTGCACTGACTGCGGTTCCTGGAGGTTGTCATAGCTGGGGGTAGTAATGGAGGACAAGCACCTACTATCTATTAAATGCTCCCAATGGTGAGCACATCAATAGCCTCCGACAACGAAGCCCAGCTCCTGACCTTTGCGTGTGGCTTAACTACTACACCTGGCAGAACTGTTTCTCCTAAGATTTGCCATAACTTCCTGCCAATTGCCATCTCCAGATTTCCTAAAGAATCCCCTGATTATCTCAGATACAATTTCATGCGTAAATTGAGATCAGTGAGGAAGAGCAAAGACTCCAAACAGAGAACACCAAAGGTGAAAACACTGGGAATTAAACCTGAAGACGAGTCACAAATTAGTGGTATAGGTGGTTCCCTGTACACAGGCAATACAAATATAATTCAAATATGCCTGGCAAGAACAATTGAAAGAATAGAAGTTTGGCTGACTGGCAGGAGACAAAGAGTGGGAATAAAGGAGGCTTTTTCTGATTGAGTGTCAGTGACTTCCAGTGTACTGTAGGGGTCGGTGTTAGGAAGACTTCTTTTCACGTTATATGTCCATAATTTGAATGATAGAATTGATGGCTCTGTGACCAAGTTTGCAGATGAAACAAAGATAAGCGGAGGGGGACAAGTAGTGTTGAGGAAGCAGGGAGTCTGCAGAAGGACTTGGACAGATTAACAAAATGGGCAAAGAAGTGGTAGATAGAATATCTTGTAGGATCATGCACTTTAGAATGAATAGAGGCATAGACTATTTTCTAAGTGGGGAGAAAATTCAGAAATCAAAGGTGCAAAGAGACTTGGGAGTCCAGATGGAGGATTCCCTAAAGGTGAGGCTGTGGTGAGGAAGGCAGATGCAATCTTAGCTTTCATTTTCAAAGGACTGGAGTATTAAAGCAAGGATATATTGCTGAGGCTTCATAAGGCAGTGGTCACTTGGAGTATTGAGAGCAGTGTTAGGCCCCTTATGTGAAAAAGGATGTGCTGGTATCGGAGACGGTCCAGAGGAGGATCACGAGAATAAGCTTGGGAATGAAAGGGTCGTCATTCAGAGGACTGCTTGATGGCTCAGGGCCTGTACTCACTGAAGTTTAGAAGAATGAGGGGGAATTTCATTGAAACCTATCAAATACTGAAATGCCTAGGCAGAGTGGAGGTGGAGGGGATGTTTCCTATAGTGGTTGAGTCTAAGACCAGAGAGCACAGCCTCAAAATAGAGCAATGTCCATTTAGAACTGAAATGAGGAGCCAAAATGTTGAATCTGTGGAATTCGTTGTCACAGATGGCTGTGGAGGGCAAGTCACTGGGTATATTTAAGGCTGAAATTGAAAGGTTCTTGATTAGTTACTGTGTCAAAGGTTACAGGGTGAAGGCAGGTGAGAAGGATAATAAATCAGTCATGATGGAATTGTAGAGCAGACTCAATGGGCTGAATGGCCTAATTTTGCTCCTTGTTCTTATGGCACATTTAATTCCAAGATGTTTCAAGACCTGGTCTGAGCACATAGTGAAAATTAATAAAAATTCTCTCCAGAGAAAAGAGATTCACATAGAGAATAAATGTTCAAAAACTGTTACTAGCACACAGTCAATACAAAAAAAAAACAAGCAATTTTGGAAAACATTTTTTCTTCAATTTTTCATCAGAAGATTAAATTTGACATGGGATTCAAGGGCACGTCATAATCCTGCCTCTAACGGAGATTTACGAAGCAAAGCATTTGGTTTAAGGGGGGTTTTTGAGGTTCTAATGTTTCTCTGTCATTCACTTATTGGGGTTTTATTCTGTTTTGTGGATGTGTGTGAAGAGTAAGAATGTCAGGTTGTATGGTGTAAAACTTCTCTGATATCAAATGGAAAGATTGAACCATAGAAGTTCCACTTAATGGACCCGAGCATGAACAAAACAGCTGTTATCCCTCCATGCTGTCAGAGGTGCAGATTTCCAGATGAGATGTTAAGCCTATAATTTTGACTGTCTGAGGTGCAGGTAAAGGATGGACCACCACACTACTTTGAAGACAAGTTAGATATTACTCCTAATGTCCTGGCCAATCTCCATCAGTACAATCTAATGATCAAATAACCATCCACTATTTGTGGAAACTTGCTATGGGCAAAATGACTGCTATGATCACTTTCCACATTAACTATCAATCCTTGAGATAATCTAAGGTCATGAAAGAGCTGACATAAATGGGACTTGTTCTGCAATGATTTAAGATTCAAGATTTGACGTTGCAGTGATTGCCGAGCTTGGCAATTAGCTTGCAGACGTTTCAAAGTGACATCTTCAGTGCAGAGTTTTTGGTGTTTCTCTCTGGGAGTGCTTGTGTTTACGTAGCCCCTGTTTGCCTGCCTTTGGTCCTGATTGGTTACTCCTTCTATTGACCTTGGAATTCTATTGGCTCGCGTTTCTTGGCTATTGGCTCTTCCAATGCTCTCTTATTTCAATATGTTTGTCTACAGAGTTATCAGAAAGTCAACTGAAGGGGTAGCCAATCAGGATCGAGGCAAACAAATGGAGGGGGTGGTGTCTATATGAACTTGAGCACTCCCAGAGAGATACACCAATATCTGCTCACTGAGGATGTCACCTGACCGGTGATGAACCATCTACAAGCTAGTTGCCAAGCTCGGTGAATGCCCAACGTCAAACGCCCCAACCCGAACTACCAATATTCACCGAGACTCAAGGCTGTTTAATGTCATTTCCAGTCGACAAATGTAAAGGAGAACAAAATAATTATTACTCCAGGGCTGGTGCAGCATAAAAATAACACAAGATAAAGAACACAATAATAATTTTTTAAAACTATTAAATATAATAACATGGGAAAATCTGCAGATGCTGGAAATCCAAAGCAAAACATATAAAATGCTCGGGAACTCAGCAGGTCAGGCAGCATCTATGGAGGGGAATAAACAGTTGATGTTTCAGGCCGAGACACTTCTTCAGGACTGGAAAGGAAGAGGGAACATGTCAAAACAAAAAAGGTGGGGAGGGCGGAGGAGAAAGAGGATAGCTAGGAGGTGATGGGTGAAGTCAGGTGGGTGGGAAGCATCAAGGACTGGAGAGGAAGGAATCTGATAGGAGAGGAGAGTGGACCAGAGGAGAAAGGGAAGGAGGAGAACCACCAGAGGATGGTGATAGGCAGGTGAGAAGAGATTAGACGCCAGAGTGAGGATTAGAAAAGAGAGTGAGAGGGAGGGAATTTTTTCCCCCAGCAGGAGAAATTGATATTCATGCCATCAGGTTAGTGTCTACCCGGACAGTGTTGCTCCTCCACCTTGTGGGTGGCCTTATCTTGGCACAAGAAGTGGCCATGGACAGACATGTTCGAACAGGAAAAGGAACGGGAATTAAAATGTTTAGCCCCTTGTAAGTTCCGCTTTTGGCAGATGGAGCAGAGGTGCTCCACCCTGTACTATATATGCATAGATTGATTGTATGTCCGTAAAGTAACGCTGGTCACAGGAGTGTCTGTACGTACAGTGACTGACAGGAAATGATAAAGTGGTGGTGGTTGGGGGGGTGTGGAGAAGGGGGTTAATGGATGGAGGTGTCAATCAGCCTTGCTGCTTGGGGAAAGGAACTGTTTTTCAGTCTGGTGGTCCTGCCATGGATGTTACGTAGCCTCCTCCCTAATGGGAGTGGGACAAACAGTCCCTGAGCAGGGTGGGTGGGATCCTTCATGAGGTTAATGACCCTTTTCAGGCACCTTTTATGACCTTGGTGGTTAGTATTAGTTTTAGACAGACAAAACGGCAAGGCTTAGAATCTACTCATCCAATTTACTTTGCTAACAGAAATTACTACAGGAGTAGAAATCTTTTACAGTTAACTGGGACTTTAATGTGAACATTAGATCTCCACTAAATCAAAGCTAGACCTCAGTATATGTATCATATTTTCCCATGTATGGGTATAGGTCACATTATGTCAATAGCTCCAGAGAGTCACCTGCAACAGACTGGGGTGGCATAATAGCATAATGGTTAGCACAACGCTTCACATTACCAGCTGCTGCCTATAAAAGTTTATATACTCTCCCTGTGACCATGTGGATTTTCTCCTGGTGCTCCGGTTTCCTCCCAAAGACCCACCAGTTGGTAGGGTATCAAAATCAGAATCATGTTTAATATCACCAGCACACAGTGGCATGCAAAAGTTTGGGCACCCCGGTCAAAATTTCTGTTACTGTGAATAGTTAAGTGAGTAGAAGATGAACTGATCTCCAAAAGTCATAAAGTTGAAGATGAGACATTCTTTTCACATTTTAAGCAAGATTAGTGTATTATTTTTGTTTTGTACAATTTTAGAGTGAAAAAAAGGAAAGGAGCTCCATGCAAAAGTTTGAGCACCCCAAGAGATTTGAGCTCTCAGATAACTTTTACCAAGGTCTCAGACCTTAATTAGCTTGTTAGGGCTATGGCTTGTTCACAGTCAGCATTAGGAAAGGCCAGGTGATGCAAACTTCAAAGCTTTATAAATACTCTGACTCCTCAAACCTTGTCCCAACAATCAGCAGCCATGGGCTCTTCTAAGCAGCTGCCTAGCACTCTGAAAATTAAAATAAATGATGCCCACAAAGCAGGAGAAGGCTATAAGAAGATAGCAAAGTGTTTTCAGGTAGCTGTTTCTTCAGTTCGTAATGTAATTAAGAAATGACAGTTAACAGGAACGGTGGAAGTCAAGTTGAGGTCTGGAAGACCAAGAAAACCTTCCGAGAGAACTGCTCGTAGGATTGCTAGAAAGGCAAATCAAAACCCCCGTTTGACTGCAAAAGACCTTCAGGAAGACTTAGCAGACTCTGGAGTGGTGGTGCACTGTTCTACTGTGCAGCGACACCTGCACAAATATGACCTTCATGGAAGAGTCATCAGAAGAAAACCTTTCCTGCGTCCTCATCACAAAATTCAACGTCAGAAGTTTGTAAAGGAACATTTAAACAAACCTGATGCATTTTAGAAGCAAGTCCTATGGACTGATGAAGTTAAAATAGAACTTTTTGGCCGCAATGAGCAAAGGTATGTTTGGAGAAAAAAGGGTGCAGAATTTCATGAAAAGAACACCTCCGCAAATGTTAAGCACGGAGGTGGATCAATCATGCTTTGGGCTTGTGTTGCAGCCAGTGGCACAGGGAACATTTATTGGTAGAGGGAAGAATGAATTCAATTAAATACCAGCAAATTCTGGAAGCAAACATCACACCGTCTGTAAAAAAGCTGAAGATGAAAAGAGGATGGATTCTACAATAGGATAATGATCCTAAACACACCTCAAAATCCACAATGGACTACCTCAAGAGGTGCAAGCTGAAGGTTTTGCTATGGCCCTCACAGGCCCCTGACCTAAACATCTGTGGATAGACCTCAGAAGAGCAGTGCATGCAAGACGGCCCAAGAATCTCACAGAACTAGAAGCCTTTTGCAATGAATAATGGGCAAAAATCCCCCAAACAAGAATTGAAAGACTCTACAGAAAGCATTTACAAGCTGTGATACTTGCCAAAGTGGGTGTTACTAAGTACTGACCATGCAGGGTGCCCAAACTTTTGCTTCGGGCCCTTTTCCTTTTTTGTTATTTTGAAACTGTAAAAGATGGAAATAAAAAAGTAATCTTGCTTAAAATGTTTAAGAAATGTGTCATCTTTAACTTTATGCCTTTTGGAAATCAGGTAATCTTTTATTCGCTTAGCTATTCACATTAACAAAAATTTTGACTAGAGGTGCACAAACTTTTGCATGTCACTGTATGTCATGAAATTTGTTTAAAAGAAACTGAATTACAGTAAATACATACATATATTATAGATCTATTATATGCATTATATATATACACACACACACACACACACACACACACACACATGAATGTACCTACAATAGTTAAATTAAATAAGTAGCGCAAAACAAGAAGAAACAAAAAAAAGTAGTGTGGTACTGTTCTCCACAATACATCTGTAGGAATTTGGTTAATTGATCATTGTAAACTTTCCCATGATTGGGCTAGGGTTGCTGGGTGGCATGGCTTGGAGGGCCAGACGGGCCTATTCCACACTGTATCTCAATTAATAAAATTTCACACAATAACACTGCTGTCCCACGTTGTAATCTATTAGCATAAAACCCTCTACAGCTGCACACAGCCGGGCCCTTTGTGCATCCTTATTCTTCAGGATAAATACAAAGTTAAAACATTTCACGGGTTCTGAAAAACTTTCCACAACGAATTTCTATCCAGCGCAGGCAAAGCCCTCCCTACCACTGAGCACATCGACAAGGAGCACTAACACAGGAAAGCCGCATCCTCAAGACTGCCACCACCCAGGCCATGCTCTCTTCTCACTGCTGCCGTCGGGAAGGAGATACAGAAGCCTTCGGTTCCACAATGACAAGCTCATCCATCAGGATTTGCACAATATGTTGCACATTGGTTGTTTGATTTCCAACATGCTGAAGGGTCTTGGCCCAGAACGTCAACTGTACTCTTTTTGACAGATGCTGCCTGGCCTGCTGGGTTCCTGCAGCGTTTTGTATGCATTGCTCGTTGGCCCATCTTTGCTAGCGTGCACCTTTTCATTGATTCTATTGTGTTTCTTTTTATTTACTGTAAATGCCCACAAGAAAAAGTGACAGAGTTACAGAGAAAGGCTGAATAGGTTAGGACTTTATTCCTTGGAGCGTAGAAGAATGAGGGGAGATTTGATAGAGGTATATAAGATTATGATGGGTATAGATAGAGTGAATGCAAGCAGGCCTTTTCCCATGAGCATAGGGGAGAAAAAAACCAGAGGACATGGGTTAAGGGTGAACGGGGAAAAGTTTAAAGGGAACATGGGGGGGGTGGGCTTTTTCACACAGAGAGTGTGGGAGCGTGGAATGAGCTGCCAAATGAAGTGGTAAATGCGGGCTCACTTTTAACATTTAAGAAAAAAATTGACAGGTACGTGGATGAGAGGTGTATGGAATGGTATGGTCCATGTGCAGGTCAGTGGGCTAGGCAGAAAAATGGTTCAGCACAGCCAAGAAGGGCCAAAAGGCCTGTTCCTGTGCTGTAAAGTTCTATGGTTCTATGGCTCTAAAATAAGTCTCCATAAGATATAGAAGCAGAATTAGGCCACTCAGCCCATTTCATCATGCTTGCTTTATTATTCTTCTCAATCCAATTCTTTTGCCTTCTCCATCACCATGACTCACCAAGAACCTATCACCTCCACTTTAAATATACCCAGTGACTTGGCCTCCGCAGCCATCTGTGGTAATGAATTCCACAGATTCACCAGCCTCTGGCTAAAGAAATTCCTTCCCATCTGTTCTAAATGGACACCCCTCTATTCTGAGACAGAAGTCTGAGACTTCCTCACAGGAAACATCCTCTCCACATCCACTGTCTAGGCCTTTCAATATTCAATAGGTTTCAGTGAGGTTCTCCCCCCCCGCCGAAATGGTTTGGGAACAGTTTAGTCAGTGTTGGGGTGAGTGAGTGAAGTCACCAATCCACATGTACAAATTGAAATGACTTAAGAAAAGAAAACTAGCTTTATTTGTCATGTACAGTGGAATGCCTCATTTGCAACAACGAACGACACAGTCCGAGAATGTGCTGGGGGCAGCCCGCAAGTGTCACTATGCTTCCGGCGCCAATGTAGTATGCCCACAACTCTAACTGTAATCTGCATGTCTTTGCAATGTGGGAGGAAATGCATGTGCTCATGGGGAGAACACACAATCTGCTTACACACAGCAGCAGGAAACGTGAGCACTATAAACCATTACGCTCACTACTATACACCTACCATGCCACCCCCCGCCCCCAGCACAGGCTACAAAACTCGCCTTCACTAGAAATGACTAAACTTGAATTTTGCCTGTTCAGCTAAATCAACAACATAATTCCTGCTTTTACAGATTCACTAATCTATCCTTCAAACACTCAGTCTATAGCCAAGAGGTTCAACTACAGATGTTACACATCACTGTAATTTTCCAAAATAAACCAATTACCCATTAGCGATGGAAATCAAAAGAACTGGATTCAGCACTGTTCAATTTTGTCCTCCATAAGGGAAACAGAATTAATTTAATGAATAAATATCACATTGAATTTTAAATTTGAAATGCCTCGGAGAAATCTATTAAAGATTTTCTGCTCTTCCAAAAGATTCATCTGGTGTAACATTAGATCTAGTTCAGCCTTAACTCTAAGCACAACTGACTAAGTGGCATCAGTCCCTGAGCAGTGTTCAGGACACTTTAAAATGATTTGATGACTGAATGCAAGTGGTACGACAGTGGCTATACTTCATGGGGAATCTGAGGAGACTTAGTATGTCACCAAAGATTCGCGCAAATTTCTACAGATGAACTGTGGAAAACAGTCTAACAGGTTGCATCACCGTCTGGTCCAGAGGGGCCACTGCACAGGATCGGAAAAAGCTGCAGAAAGTTGTGAACTCAGCCAGCTCCATCATAGGCACTAGTCTCCCCAGTACACTGGACCTGTACAAAAAGGACGGGGTGCACTTGAATCCCAGAGGACTAATATCCTGGTGGAGAGGTTTGCTAAGGCTACCGGGGAGAGTTTAAACTAGAGTTGTTGGGGGTGGGAACCAAACTGAAGAGACTGGGGAAGAGGCGGTTGGCTCACAAATAGAGAAAGCTTGTAGACAGTGTGTGAGGGAGGATAGGCAGGTGATAGAGAAGGGACGCGCTCAGACCGACGGTTTGAGATGTGTCTATTTTAATGCAAGGAGAATTGTGAACAAAGCGGATGAGCTTAGAGCATGGATCAGTACTTGGAGATATGACATGGTGGCCATTACAGACACTTGGATAGCTCAGGGGCAGGAATGGTTACTTCAAGTGCCGGGTTTTAGATGTTTCAGAAAGGACAGGGAGGGAGGCAAAAGAGATGGGGGTGTGGCACTGTTGATCAGAGATAGTGTCAGGGCTGCAGAAAAGGTGGATGTCATGGAGGGATTGTCTACGGAGTCTCTGTGGATGGAGGTTAGGAACAGGAAGGGGTCAATAACTCTACTGGGTGTTTTTTATAGCCCGCCCAATAATAACAGGGATATGGAGGAGCAGATAGGGAAAGAGATCCTGGAAAGGTGTAATAATAACAGAGTTGTCGTGATGGGAGATTTTAATTACCCAAATATCGATTGGCATCTCCCTAGAGTAAGGGGTTACGATGGGGTGGAGTTTGTTAGGTGTGTTCAGGAAGGTTTCTTGACACAATATGTAGATAAGCCTACAAGAGGAGAGACTGTACTTGATCTGGTATTGGGAAATGAACCTGGTCAGGTGTCAGATCTCTCAGTGGGGAGAGCATTTTGGAGATAGTGATCATAATTCTATCTCCTTTACAATAGCATTGGAGAGAGATAGGAATAGGCAAGTTAGAAAAGCATTTAATTGGAGTAAGGGGAATTATGAGGCTATCAAGCAGGAACTTGGAAGCCTAAATTGGGAACAGATGTTCTCAGGGAAAGGTACCGAAGAAATGTAGCAAATGTTCAGGGGATATTTGTGTGGAGATTTGCATAGGTACGTTCCAATGAGACAGGGAAGTTATGGTAGGGTATGGGAACCGTGGTGTACAGAGGCTGTAGTAAATCTAATCAAGAAGAAAAGAGAAGCTTACAAAAGGTTCAGAGAGCTAGGTAATGTTAGAGATCTAGAAGATTAAAAAGGTAACAGGAAGGAGCTTAAGAAGGAAATTAGGAGAGCCAGAAGGGGCCATGAGAAGGCCTTGGCGGACAGGATTAAGGAAAACCCCAAGGCATTCTACAAGTATGTGAAGGGCAAGAGGATAAGACGTGAATGAATAGGACCTATCAAGTGTGACAGTGGGAAAGTGTGTATGGAACCGGAGGAAATAGCAGAGATACTTAATGAATCCTTTACTTCAGTATTCACTATGGAAAAGGATCTCAGTGATTGTAGTGATGACTTGCAGCGGACTGAAAAGCTTGAGCATGTAGATATTAAGAAAGAGGATGTGTTGGAGCTTTTGGAAAGCATCAAGTGGGATAAGTCGCCGGGACCAGATGAGATGTACCCCAGGCTACTGTGGGAGGCGAGGAGGAGATTGCTGAGCCTCTGGCGATGATCTTTGCATCATCAATGGGGATACGAGAGGTTCTGGAGGATTGGAGGGTTGTGGATGTTGTTCCTTTATTCAAGAAAGGGAGCAGAGATAGCCCAGGAAATTATAAACCAGTGAGTCTTACTTCAGTGGTTCGTATGTTGATGGAGAAGATCCTGAGAGGCAGGATTTATGAACATTTGGAGAGGTATAATATGTTTAGGAATAGTCAGCATGGCTTTGTCAAGGGCAGGTCATGCCTTATGAGCCTGATTGCATTTTTTGAGGATGTAACTAAACACATTGATGAAGGAAAAGCAGTAGATGTAGTGTATATGGATTTCAGCAAGGCATTTGACAAGGTACCCCATGCAAGGCTTATTGAGAAAGTAAGGAGGCATGGGATCCAAGGGACACTGCTTGTGGATCCAGAACTGGCTTGCCCGCAGAAGGCAAAGAGTGGTTGTAGATGGGTCATATTCTGCATGGAGGTCAGTGACCAGTGGTGTGCCTCAGGGATCTATTCTGGGATCCCTACTCTTCGGGATTTTTATAAATGACCTGGATGAGGAAGTGGAGGGATGGGTTAGTAAGCTTGCTGATGACACGAAGGTTGGGGTGTTGTGGATACCGTGGAGGGCCGTCAAAGGTTACAGCGGGACATTGATAGGATGCAAAACTGGGCTGAGAAGTGGCAGATGGAGTTCAACCCAGATAAGTGTGAAGTGGTTCATTTTGGTAGGTCAAATATGATGGCAGAATATAGTATTAATGGTGAGACTCTTGGCAGTGTGGAAGATCAGAGAGATCTTGGGGTCCAAGTCCATAGGGTGCTCAAAGCAGCTGCGCAGGTTGACTCTGTGGTTAAGAAAGCGTACAGTGTATTGGCCTTCATCAATCGTGGAATTGAATTTAGGAGTCGAGAGGTAATGTTGCAGCTATATAGGACGCTGGTCAGATCCCACTTGGAGTACTGTGCTCAGTTCTGGTCACCTCACTACAGGAAGGATGTGGAAACTATAGAAAGGGTACAGAGGAGATTTACAAGGATGTTGCCTGGATTGGGGAGCATGCCTTATGAAAACAGGTTGAGTGAAATCAGCCTTTTCTCCTTGAAGCAACGGAGGATGAAAGGTGACCTGATAGAGGTGTATAAGATGATGAGGCGTTGATCGTGTGGATAGTCAGACACAATTACTGTCATTCAGTTTTTATTATTATGTATTGCAATCTACTGCTGCCACAGAACAACAAATTTGACGACATATGCCAATGATATTAAACCTGATTCTGACATATACAAGAAAAAGCAGAAGTCACAGGTACAAAGAGACTTGGGAGTCCTCGTGCAGGAGTCCCTAAGGGTTAGCTTGCAGGTTCAGTCGATGGTGAGGAGGGCAAATGCAATGTTAGCATTCGTTTCAAGAGGACTAGAATATAAAAGCAGGATGTAATGCTGAGGTTTTATAAGGGATTGGTCAGACTACACTTGGAACATTGTAAGCAGTTTTGGCCCCTAAGAAAAGATGTGCTGATGTTGGAGAGGTTTCCAGAGGAGGTTCATGAGAATGATTCTGAGAATGGAAAGGTTAACATATGAGGAGCACTGGATGGCTCTGGGCCTGTACTCGCTGGCGTTTTGAAGAATGAGGAGGATCTCATTGAAACCTACTGAATACTGAAAGGCCTCAATGCAGTTGAGACAATGTTTCCTATAGTGGGTGAATTCGATCTGAGTGACCGAAATACTACATCCGTTAATAATACCTTTGGTTAAAACTTTCATTCTCATACTTATAGCTAATTAAAAGCAGAAGAGAAATCAAAGGCCCAGATAGAATGGATATGGAGAGGATGTTTCCCAAAGTGGTGAGAGTCTAAGCACAATAGAGGGGCATCCATTTAGAACAGAGAAGAGGAGGAACTTTAGCCAGAGGGTGGTCAGTCCGTGAAATTCATTGCCACAGACAGCTTCAGAGGCCAAGTCATTGAGTATATTTAAAGCTGAGGTTGATAGGCTCTTGATTAGTCATGGCAGCAAAGGTCACAGGGATAAGACAGGTCAATGGGGTTGAGACGGATAATAAATCAGCCAAGATGGAATGCTGGAACAGATATGACGGGCCAAATGGCCTAAGTCTGCTTCCAAGTCTTATGGCACTAATGATCGATGCCACCATTTTGAGGCATCACCTTTTGAAGATGTCATCAATGCTGGGGAGGCTGGTGCCCATAATGGAGCTTGCTGAGTTTACAAATTTCTGCAGCTTTTACCAACACTGAGTCGTGGCCCCTCCAAACCAGACAGTGAAGCAACCAGTTAGAATGATCTGCATGCAACATCTGTAGGGTAGAGGACAGACTGAGAGCAGTCCGCCGGTCCTCCAGGTTCGGGAGTTCACCTGACCCTGACTGGTCAAACAAAACTGTTACGGAATCCTTCTACATCTGAGTGTCATGATATCCCTGAGTCTCCACCCCAGACTTGCATGACTGACAGTGGTGGAAAGTTGGGTAGAAGCTACCGACGCGATAAAGGAGCCCTGAAAGCCACCAGATATGGAAGAGCTTCAATGCTGCCCTAATCATCAGTGGCATAATGGGCAGTAGAAAGAGAAATGCCTGGTACAAGGGGGCAAAATTTTAACGTGATTGGAGGAAAGTATTGGGGAGGGAAGAAGATGTCAGAGGTTTTTTTTTTAAAAACAGAGTGAAAAAGCATGGAAGACGGGAATGTGTTAGGGAGATTTAAGACACTCGGAAATTGATCTTGGAGTGGGCTAGAAGGATGGCAAAATATCATGGGCTGAAAGGCCTGTACTATTTTATACTGTTCTATATTCTACTTTCTCTGAGATAGCACTTCTCTCATTTTTACCTTTTATTTTACAAATTTGTATCTATGGAATGTTCCCAGGTCATGACAGGGTTCCATTTCCAAGAACTGTTTGTAAATTGAACAGTGAAATCAAAAATGAACAACAACAGTGTGTGAGAGATGGTCACAGAAACAGCTGTGACGAGGGAGCGAGCAGCCATGGGAGGAATGGCCTCAGTCACTGAGTAAGGCTGGCCTGCACTGCTAGCTCGGCTTGGCCCAATATAGCCTCTGATAATTGCGGTTCGGTGCCAAGGGAGATAAAGGCACATGAAAGCATCCTGTTCCCAGCCAGATGAAGATGCCTGTAGCCCTGCAGCAGCCAGGAAATCCATCATGCTCGTCTTCTTAACACTTACTCACATGTCCATGAAATCCGCATGTTGGCCATTCATAATGACTGGAGAGTGAACCCTGCAACACCCTGCATTGGTGTGGATCATGCTGCTGCCTGCATCAGAACTTTTCTTCAGTTGCAAGATCCTGTTGGACCTTGTTAATGTGAAATGCTGCAAGCCTGATTTCCTGATTTATTGGCGGACAGCTGGGGGCTGGGATGCCTTGGTTGTCGCGAGGACCAGGCCTCAAGCTGCGGTGTCACCTATATACTGCCACCCAGGAGAGAGACGGAGTCAGTGTGCTCCACTGGAGATGGCGTGATGCGGCATCCAAGCCAGAGTCAGGGCTTCACTCAGCAGAAGACAAGCCGTATTGTGTTCGACTGCAGACTCCTGCAACATTCATGGTTCAGGGACCTGCACTATTTTTTGTGTGGTTATATTTTACTGATATGTTATTATGTACTTGCTATCTTATATGTGCTATATATGCTTTGTGCTGAGTGTGACTGTTGCTACTGTGTTTTGCAGCTTGGCCCCGGAATAACGCTGTCTCGTTTGGTTATATTCATGGGTGCTCATGTATAGTTCGATGAATTTAAACTTGAACTTGGTCTGAACCATCTCTGCTGATTACAGCCATTGAAGGGAAGATCTAGATTCTAGACAAACAGCACATGGATTAGGCCAAGATGCCTGGAATTATTGGTTTTTAGTTGAATATTTTATAAAACAGAATAGCTGCCTGGGGTCCTGAGAGAAACTACTGGAGGGCAGCAAGCAACAATATGGCATCACAGTTGTTACTATACTGGAAAGCCTCCAATACAGTCATCCTTTAATGTTCAAGGTACATTTATTATCAAAGTATGTGTGCAGCATACAACTCTTAAGATTTGTCTTCTCCAGACAGCTACGAAACAAAAAACCATGGGAGCCTTTCAAAGAAAAACATCATCCCCCCCCCACAAAAAAAAACACAAATCACACAAACAGCAACAAGAACATCAACCCCCCCACACAAAAAAACTGATAAATTGTGCAAATAGCAACAAGATTACACCCCGTCTCTCATCCAAAACAAAACAAATCGCACAAACAGCAACAAAAACGTCAAACCTATCCTCTTAAAAAACAAATAAATCGTGCTAATGGCAAGAAGAAATTCAAACCTCCCCCACGCAAAAAGGAAAATCGTGCAAACGGCAGCAAGAAATAGTCCAATTACTTGTCACTACTGGACGATGCCTGAGGGAGAAGACATCAGAGTGAGAGAACAACACAATGATTGTCAGAAAGAAGCTCAGTTACTGATGGTGATAGTGGATGAAGCACTTTGAGACAGTGATTCAACAGTACAAATAAAGGATTGCCATTACTGCAATCTTTCCTCCAGCTATTAACCCACTAAATAATCCCATGGACAATAAAATATGGGGGTTGTCAGGAATATATTTTACCAGTATCCTAATCAAACTTTTCTTTCTTCCTTTGTTGAGAAAAAAAATGATCTCTGTACAAACCACAGTGAAAAAATTGAAAGACGAGTCACCAAAAAAATAAGGAATAGTAGATATGCCTCAAAAACATTCTAAAACCCTTGCTAAAGAGGAACCTGAAAACGGAGTTGTAGGCTGCATTCAAATATAGCATGACTGAATACTGTATTCTTGGACATTAAAACCTCATATGTTACGCCCCTTTTTAAATGTTCTTTTTAAAATAACCAAACGTGAATTGAGTTCTCTTGAAAGGCCTGGATGCGAGAGCAAGGAACAAGACATCTGACTGATCTAGGCACTGGGTAAGATTGGAATAGTCAGGTATGGACTGAATCGAAGTGGCAGGTCGCAGGCCTGAGAGAGTATCGAAATAGCAGAACCCAGGTCCGAGATCGAGAAATAACCCACTGTTTGGCCGATTGATTGATTGATTGATTTGGCATGTGCCTGCATGTGTGCGCGTCTGTGCATGTGCGTCTGCATGTGCGTGCGTGCGTCCGTGATTATGTCTTTTTCATGGCTTTTTACAAGGCGCGGAGCAAGAGAGAGAGATTGTGTGGCGCACTACTCCCCACACAGACACCCTCGCAGTATTTTTCCCTTCATTTTACGAGGTCGAGTTGCGATCTCGACATTCAACCCGGCACGGATGGAAAGCGTACTCGGGAGCGGACCCGACTGGTTTCGAACCCGGGAACCTCCGCTCCCGGGTCCGATGTCAATGTCATTGCACCACCAGCAGGCCCTGTTTGGCCAATTTAAGCGTTGTGCCAGATTGAAAGGGTCAGGATATTGGAACCAGAGGTGAGGAACGTGACGGTGTTCAGCTCAATGCCTGGCGAGGTTTACTCATCTCTGTGCTGAACTGAGGCTGTGGCCTGCAACTAGTGGGCTCCTGGATCAACTGTGACTGGCTTGATGGCAGTGGACTCACTTTTGTGAATTTCAGTTCTGAATGTTCATTTCTTACTTTTATTGTTCGAACGATTTGGTTTTTTTCCTGCACATTTGGTGTTTGATAGTTGTCTTTTTATGGACTCTGTTGGGTTTTTTTGTTTTGTGGCTGCCTAAAAGGCAAAGAATCTCAAGGTTGTACACAGTTATACAAACTTTGATAATAAATGTACTTTGAACTTTAAAGACATAGGAGCAGAATTAGAACAGTCAGCCCATCGAGTCTGCTCCACCATTCAAGCACAGCTGATTATTTTCCCCCTCAACCTCATTCCCCTGCCTTCTCTCTGTAAACGTCGATGCTATTACTAATCAAGCGCCTATCAACCTCCACTTTAAATAGCCTCAATGACTCAGCCTCCACGCCCATCAGTGGCAATGAATTCCACAGATTCACCACACTCTGGCTAAAGGAATTCCTCCTCATCTCCACTCTAAGGGGATGTCTTTCTCGTTGCAGGTGACAACTCTCTACAATAATGATCAGCTGGGCACAGACAGCATCTGTATTAACTGGCAAACATCTTTATTGGTTCAGAGCAAGCATATGAATAAATACCGGTTTTCACACCCACTATCTTTCCCTGAACCTCCGCGAAGAGTCAAAGACAACGTAGTACCCGGGAAAAGGAGTCCACACTGGCCAAGCATTATTCATCTCATTTTATTTTTACCTGGAGATACAGCACGGAACAGGCACAACGAGGTCACACTACCCCAGCAACCCATCAATTTAATCCTAGCCTAATCACTGGACAAATCACAATTACCAATTAACCTACTAAATGGTACATGTTTGGACTGTGGGAAGAAACCAGAGCACACAGAGGAAACCCACATGGTCACAGGGAGGACATATAAACACCTCACAGATGGCGCCGGAAATGAATTCCAAACTCTGACTCCCAGAGCTTATTCATTCATTATTATTACTTTTTCTTTTGTATTAGCACAGTTTGTTGTCTTTTGCACATTGGTTGTTTGTCCGTCCTGTTGAGGGTGGTATTTCATTGATGTGATTGTGTTTCTTGAATTTACTGAGTATTCCTGAGTATGACGATTATACATGGTGATATGTATGTATTTTGACAATAAGTTTACTTTGAACTTAATCCAAGTACATATATTTTGACATATACTACTTTGAGATTCACTCTCTTGCAGACACTTACAGGAAGAAAGAAAGACAATAGCATTTATAGAAAAACTATACATATACAAAGACTGACAAGCAACCAATGTGCAAAAGAAGACAAACTGAGCAAGGATTTGGGTCTGGATAGCTCACTTTCAGCCATGACACAATAGGGTAAAGGTTTCTTCTTCATCTTAACTCGGAATCTACAACCGAAACAGGGTGTAACCAAACAAGATGGAACCCCTCCGCTCCATCCAACACAAGCAAAACTTCCCAGTGGCCTAACATTTTAATTCCCATTCCCGTTTTGACATGTCGGTCCGTGGCCTCCTCTTGGGTGGAGGAGAAACACTTAATATTCCTCCAATCTGAAGGCATGAATATTGATTCCTCCTTTAGGTTAAAAAAAAAATCCCCTTTCCTCTATTGCCCACTCTGTGCTTTTAGCTCTTCTCACCTGCCTATCACCTCTCTCATGTCTATTGTCCTCTTCTATTAGATTCCTTCCTCTCCAGCCCTTTACCCTTCCCACCCACCTGGCTTCACCCATCACCTTCCAGCTAGCCTCCTTCCTTCCCCACACTTTTTTATTCTGGCGTCTTCCTCCTTCCTTCTCAGCCCTGAAGAAGGGTCTCAGCCCAAAATAAACAGTCAACTGTTTATTCTCCTCTACGGATGCTGCCTGACCTGCTGAGTTCCTCCAGCATTTTGCGTGTGTTGCTTTGGATTTCCAGCATCCGCCAGATTAAGATAAAATAACTCACATACTCCATATCTCTTTAATGTTTCTACAAGAATTTTAATTAATTGCCCTACAAAGAAACAAAAGATGACATTGCAGTTTAATTAAAATGTCACAGTCCACATTACTGAAATCAGATGACAACGGATTCAGCAAAGCAGGATAGAACTAATCTGTGTCACCATTGTACTGTGACCTCAGGCGTGACATACTTCAATTACAGCACATTTACATCAGATTTTAACTTCAGCCCGCTAATATAGTTCAACTATATGCTATAAATGGCACATATCCTTCAGTATTTGTGTCTCATGTTCCAATAAAAATCAACAAAAACTCCGTGGTTACGAATCAATTGTATCAGTGTTCCAACTAGCTCCTATCCAGCTTTTTGTAGTTGATTGAGAATGCCCTTGTAACATGGTTGTGCCTGTTGGTTCCAACAGAACATGTTAAAAAAAGTACTGAGCTTTTACCCTTTCAAGTCCAACTGAAACAAAGATTGTATTGCAATGATACACACTGATCATCTTGTGTCACCCTAAGATCGAAAGATAAAGATTGTACCAAGCTTACATGTTACTGCATGAATACGGCGTATAGAGTCATTAAACACAACAGCACAGAAACAGGCCCTTCAGCCCATCTAGTTCATGCTGAACTATCAATCTGCCTAGTTCCATCGACCATAGACCTTCATACTCCTCCTATTCTTGGACTTACCTAAATTTCTCTTGAAGTTCGATATCGAAGCTGCATCCACACTTCCACAGGCAGCTCATTCCACACTTTCACTGTCCTCTGAGTGAAGAAGTTTTCCTCATGTTCCCCTCAAATATTTCACCTTTCACCCTTAACCCATGACCTCTAGTTCTAGTCTCACCAAACCTCAGTGGGAAAAACCTACTTGCATTTACCCTATCTTTACTCCTCATAATTCTGTATATCTCTTTGATTACAAGGAATAAAGCCCTAACTTATTCAATCTTTTCCTATAACTCGGGTCCTCAAATCCCAGCAACATCCTTGTAAATTTTCTCTCTACTCCTTCAATCTTATTACATCTTTCCCTTGGGTAGATAACCAGAACTGCACACAATGTTCCAAATTAGGCCTCACCAATACCTTATACAACTTCAACATAACACCCCAACACCCTGTGCTTTGATTTATGAAGGCCAATGTGTCAAAAGCTCTCTTTACAACCGTTGCAGTATTGTGCAAAATTCTTAGGCACATGTAAAAAACAATCTGTAAAGTGTAAATGCTTTCAAAATAATTAAATGTAAGGTTTCTAAATATTAGAATATTTACTGTAGAAAGCTGTAAACAGTAAAAAAAAATTAAATCACATCAATATTTGGTCTGACCATCCTTTGCCTTTAAAACTGCAACAATTCCCTTAGGTCCACCGTTGTACAGGTTTATAAGAAAATTGTCTGGTAGGTTGTTTGAAGCATCTTGGAGAGCTTGCCACAGTTCTTCTGCAGACTTCTGTCTCTCCAGGTAACCTCAGACAGCTCGATGATGTTGAGATCAGGGCTCTGTGAAGGCCATACTATCTGCAACCATGAAAATCTAGGGTGCCTAACACTTTTGCACAGCACTGTGTATATAATGAGTTGGCAAAGGCAGGTACTATAACATCATTTGAAAGGTACATGGAAAAGGCAAGTTTAGACCAGGGTTTCTTAACCTTTTTATGCCATGGACAATCTGGTGAAGCCTATGAACCCCTTCTCAGAAAAACATGTTTAAATATCTAAAATAAAAAGACTTTTTGTACAGTACTGTATCTACCTGTGACACAGGTGGCATGAGAACACCAATGCTTTTGAACGAAAAATCCTACAAAAGGTAGTGGGTTTGGCCCAGTACATCATGGGTGTAGCCCTCCCAACCACTGAGCACATCTACATGTCATACGAAAGCAGCCCATCAAAGATCTTCACCACCCAGGCCATGCTGCTTTCTTGCTATTACCATCGGGCAGAAGGTGCGGGAGCCTCAGCACTTACACCAACCAGGTTCAGGAACAGTTACTACCCCTCAATTATCAGGATAACTACACTATCTATTGAGGTGTTCCCACACCCAGTGATCTCACTTTAAGGACTCTTTACCTTGTTATTTCATGCTCTCATTAATTATTGCTATTTATTTATATTTGCATTTGCACAGCTTTTTGTCTTCTATGCTCTTACTCTTTGATCCCGTTTGGTTACCATTCTGTAGATTTGCTGAGTATTCCCACAGAAGAAGAACCTCAGGGTTGTATATGGTGACATGATATACACATGATATAAATTTTACTCTGAACATCTTGAACTTTTGAAATAATCACAGTGTTTTACTTTGTCTCTGTTTTGGTGAAATTGGAATGTTACCTGGGTATCATTTGAAGACAAAAGGATTGGATTTTAGTCAGAGAGTAACCTGAAACAACAAAATCAAACACTCTCCTGATGAACATTAAGGAAGGATCACTACAGGGTGAATTCTTACCATTCTAATCATGAGTTTGGGTTGGGCCATTATAGTTCAAAAGTATTCTTAAAATTATTATGCTACGGGGAAGATTTTAGATCAACAACACACTTGTCAATGAATCGCTGGGTCCCCCACTGCCAATATCCATTTTGCAACATTCCTTCCCTTCAATCCAGGATTGAACGGCTTGTCATTTGAGAAGCTTTCTATGGTTCTGGACCTTATTCACTAGGATTCAGAAGAATGGGGGATGACCTTATTGAATAGTGAAAGCTCTTGATATATGTGGAGAGGATATTTTCTCTGGTGGGGGAGTCTAGGACCAGAGGACACAGAATCAGAATAGATGGGCATCCTTTTAGAATGGAGATGAGAAGGAATTTCTTTAGCCAGGGAGTAGTAAATCTGTGGAACTCATGCCACAGTCAGCTATGGAGGCCAAGTATGTATGTACCTATAAGGCAGAGGTTGATAGATCCTTGATTAGTCAGAACATGAAAGGATATGGGGAGAAGGCAGGAGATTGGGACTGAGAGGGAAAATGATCAGCCATGATGAAATGATGGAGTAGATTAGATGGGCTAAAAGGCCTAATTCTGCTCCTATATCTTATGGGCTTAATAAAGGAATTGACATGGGCAGCATCTATGGAAAAGAATAAAAGAGTCAACGTTTCATCAGTCCTGAAGCGTCTCGGGCCAAAACATCGATTGTCTATTCCTCTCCATAGATGCTGCCTGACCTGCTGAGTTCCTCCAGCATCCTAAGTGTGCTGCTCAGGATTTCCAGCATCTATAGAATCCTCTGTGTGAATAAAGAAATTTCTGCAAGAGGACAATAAAATCATTGTGGTTTGGAGGCTTGGGTGCTTCAATGACCCAGAGGGCTATGTTGCCTGGAGTCAGGGGTTTATGCTTTGGCTCCTGGTAGGGTCACCCATGCCAAACAGGTCAAAGGGTAGAGCATAGAGGTCTACTCATCCTCCAGGTTCAGGGGTTCAGCTCAGGGCTAACAACCCTGACTGCTCAAACAAAGTTGGTGCAGAAACAGTGATTAAGAATCCTTCTGCATCTGAGTGTGACGGTATTCCTGAGTCTCCACCAGGAACTTGCATGGCTGACAATAGTGAAAACTGAGAGGAGGCTACTGACACGATGAAGGAAGCCCTGAACACCGCCAGAGACAGAGGACCTTCAGCAGTGTAATGAGCAGAAGTAAGTTAGTGATAACGAAATTGACCTCACTTGTTAACCCACTAACAAGCAGAAGGAACCATCCAAAAACTCTTAACTAAAAATCTGTGTTAGAAGATATTCAGTTGCAGCCAGGTCACATCCAACGTTCGAGCATACTCTCCCTAATGTTTGCTGTTGCAATAGTAACCCTGGCCAATAATAACTTCCAGTAACATAGAACCTTTAACACTGGAAAAAATGTCACAGGCTGCTGGATCATTACCACACCGCACTTAGACACACAAGGTGACCCAAATGCTTGGCAGGGAAGTAAGTTCAAAGGAACATTCCTTAAGAAGGAAGTGACTACAAGGCAGAACAGTTAGGGGATTTAGACAGCTTAGTCCTTGGTATTCAGAAACATCAGCAGGGTAGTAATTAAATTTGGGGATGCAAAAGAGGTCAGAACAAGAGGAACATCAGACCCCTATCTCTAACATTCTCTTCTCTTTAATTTTCTCAGGCATCTCAAGGATCAATCGGTGAACGGCTATCCTTACCTATTATCATCAGAACACAATGTACATTTTCTTAAGGTTATTATAGCCAGGGTGGCAATGGGGATAAGCTCCCAACGACGTGCGTCTCAAATGGCCTCTGACAACCAAGTCCAGTTCCTGGCCTTCACATGTAGCTTAGCTACTAAGCCTGACGGAACCATTTCTACTGACAATAGAGGGAACAAAGGCGGGTTACAGGCACTTTAAAACTAGTAGCTCATCAGCCATGGTTGGCACCTCCTCTAGGCACAGGAAAACTCTGATCCCAAACCACGGCTGCCTTGCAGCTATATCCACTGTTACGTACCCCGTAACTGGGTTGCCAAACCAGCAGAAATGGATCACTCAGTTGGAGTCTGGATTACTAGAACTAAGAAAGTTTTATTAAAGAAACAAGCAACACAGTACTCTAATCAAAAGGATAATAAAGGCAACAGTTCAGCAATGATAAACATACATGTACACAGAATTAAGATAACAGGATCAATCAAGCTCTATCGTTGTCTAGGGGTAAATGACCAGTTTCAAAGTGACGCAAAGTTCAGTTCAATTTAGTTCAGTTCAGTTTGCAGTAATCGCTGCCGTGGCGATGGACAGTGGGGGGAAGGAGAGAGAGAGCAAAACGAATGAATATTCAAGGCTTCCACACAGACCTTCGCAGTCAGCTTTCGGGCGAGTCCTTTGTGATGTCATCTGAGGTCACCGACTGTGACCCCTCCGTTTCCAGATACGATCGTTTCCCTGCAGTGAACCTAGCACCCAGGCAAGGGTGGACACACACCAGGTTCCCGCCGATCGTGCCTTTCCACCCTGTGCGTTTATGGCCCGGTACTTCCCACCGACTTGTGAGAGGCGCACCGCTTCCAGGGTCTTGTTACCTCGGGTGTCGTGTGTGTCCTGCCTTAGCGAACCTGTCCCTTTTTATCCCCCTGCTGGGGTATCGCCTGTCCATCACTTCAAACAGTTCAGGGTTCAAAGGGGGAGCTGATCTTGACAGCTCTCCTTCCTTCATTAACATCTCTAAATGCTGCCCCATTGTTTTCCTTATCTCTCTCCCTCCTGAAGACAGGTGGCAGACCAACTGCTGATCCCACCGGTGCCAGCACAGGACAGCTACATCGTAATCTATGTGTATTCTTGTCACACTTCCCCCCTTTAAGGATTTTTACCGGGGGTAAAAATTACAAACATGAATACATTATTTGATACACACAAATATACATCTTTATCAGCTATTTGGCTAATACAGCGAGTTTGAAGTTGTCAACACCTGACAGACAGTCAGCCATCACATTTTCTGTTCCTTTTATATGTGTTATTAATAATCCCTTAGACCAGGCTCCAACTTAGCAAACTTCATAGTGGCCAAAAACACTGATGAATTGAGATCAATGTAACCTCTCATTGGGTTTCGTCCCGGACCACAATAACAGAGGTCGTCCCATTCCGACTTAGTTTTCTCTCACAAGGGCTTAGTAGGAGGGGGAGGGGTAGTGACTGCAGAGTTATTGCAAAACTTCCTACAGTACCCCACCATCTCCAAGAGCCTTCTGAGGGTCCACTTGTCTGTCGGGGTTGGAATGTCAGCGATAGCCTGCACTGTAGCTTGCATCGCTGCCAGCTGCCCCTGTGTCACCACAATTCCCAGGTAAGTGACCTTCGTGTGGCCGAACTCATTTTTTTCAAGGTTCACTATCGAGCTGGCTTCAGACAGCCGTATCACATCGCCAATACACACCTCTGTGTTCGTCAGCCCTTCCATCGAGCTGGCTTCAGATAGCCGTATCACATCGCCAATACACACCTCTGTGTTCGTCAGCCCTTTAGTCACTGAATTACTCATTCTATAGGGCTGTTGCTCGCTAGGCTGACCTAGTATGGCAGACACCACCCAACGTCCCAGTTCTTTGCATCGCCTCGGGACAATCAAACACACGTGTGCGAGTCGTTTAATTACTTCTCCTAAAGAGTCGCTTTGTTCGGGGATTAAGGGAGAGACCTTATCAGCAGAGCTGGCCAAAACAATAGCCTTCTCCCATCTGGTCGATACCATACTCATCTTTTCAAAATGGTTTTTTTCTCTTATCAGGGGGACCCTAGCTTCATTGATTTCCGCGCTAACACCGACTAGGTTTGTTAGCATATCAAAAGCCTGTGATCGTTTCAGTTCGCGTCGGTCATAATCAATAACATCCTTCCTCCTGGGCAGCTGGTAAACCTCTTTCATGATTCCACCAACTGTTCCCTCCAGCACCGCAAAATGTCCACCGGGGGGTACCTTGTGGGCCAGGTTAAGAATCTCATCCCCATAACTCTTTTGCACCACCCCCCATTCCTCATCTGCGGGTACGGTACTTGGTTTCCCTTTCTTCCTTAGCACTTCCTCCTCCACACAATAGCCTACTGGTTCCCTTGTTAATTCTGCGTCAGAGAGAGCTGTCTCTGCCAAAACCATCAGCCCCTCGCCTCGCTCCTGCACCTGCACAAATTCTTTCCTGGCTAATGCTAAGTCTGTCTCAGCTCCCTCACTACCTCTTGTTACACTACACTCCTTCTTTTCACTTTCTACCCCCTTTTCGTACAAGGCTGGCAGAAACGTCTCAGCTAAACTTACTACTGCAGCCCCGTGATGAACCTGTGAGTCCATGGGCGGGGCCTCAATGCTGGCAGGCTGACCTGTCAATCTCACTGCTTCGAACACGATTCCCCCGGCGAGGTCATTACCGAGCAAGACTTCCACGCCTTTCATCGGTAATTCGGGCCTCACCCCGATCGTGACTAGTCCAGAGACCAGGTTGCTTTGTAAGTGTATCTGGTGCAAAGGGATTGCCTCTGTCCCTTCCCCAATACCTTCGACCTTGACCTCCCCAGTCTGGGTCTCTGAGCTAAACTCTAATACACTCTTCAGTATTAGTGACTGACACGCTCCCGTGTCTCTCCAGATCCGCACTGGAACTGGGTTTAATCTCTCCTTCACTGACACCAATCCAGCCGAGATAAACCTCTCGCGCCCTTCCTGAACTTTGGCAGACCTGTCCCCTCCTAGCGGTTCATTTACCAGCTCGATACAGCCAGTCAAAATCGCCGTTTTTCCTTTTCCTGTCTCCTTCTTTGGGGCAAAGCACCTGGACGCAAAGTGTCCGACTTTCCCGTAATTATAACAGACGACCCCAGGAGACTTCCTACCAGACTGCTTCCGGTCTACCTTATCCTTCTCACTAGTCCCCGGCTTACTTTCTGACTTTTCTGGCGGACTCTCCCCGCCGTCCTGACTACCCTTCTGGTAGCCTTTACTCGGGGCAAACTTCATTTTATGCGTCAACGCATACTCATCCGCTAACTTAGCAGTTGCGGCTAACGTGGCTGCCTCTTTCTCATCTAGGTAGGGTCTCATACCCTCAGGGACACAACCTTTAAACTGCTCAATCAGGATCAGCTGTAGCAGTCTGTCATAATCCCCCTCTACCCCCTTCGAGGCGCACCAACGCTCACAATATGTCTGCATCTCACGGGCAAACTCTAAATATGTGCGGTCCCACTGCTTCCTCGCATTCCGGAACCTCTGCCGGTATGCCTCCGGGACCAACTCATAAATCCTGAGGATGGCCTCTTTCACCACCTCATACCTCTGGGCATCTTCCGCGGACAAAGCTGAGTAAGCTTCTTGGGCTTTCCCTTTCAGTACACTCTGAAGCAAAACAGCCCACTTATCCCTCGGCCAGTCCTGACTTGTAGCCACTTTTTCGAAATGGAGAAAGTACCGATCCACGTCGGTATCGTCAAATGGGGGAACCAGCCTAACCTCCTGGGTCGCCCGGAACCCTCCACCTTGGTTCGGCACGGGCCCCTGCTCTGCCCTTATCTTTAACTTCTCCAGCTCGAATTCCCTTTCCCTCTGTTTTTCCTCTCCCTCCAGCTGTCTCTCTCTCTCTCTCTCTCTCTCCTGCCTTTCTAACTCTCTCTCTTTCTCCCGCCTTTCTAACTCTCTCTCTTTCTCCCACCTTTCTAACTCTCTCTCTTTCTCCTGCTTTTCTAACTCTCTCTCTTTCTCCCACCTTTCTAACTGCTTCTCTTCGTGTTCTAACTGCCGTACCCAGAACTCGTGCTCGAGTCTCAGTTTTTCAAGCTGTACCTGTATCGCGTCTCCAGCAGGTTTTTCAATAGACACCACCTCCAGCTCGCCTTGGGGAAACACACCTTTTGACACATAGTGCTGTACGATAGCTCTGTGTATCACCTCTCTCCTCATTGTCGACTTCCCCTTCGCAAGATTCAACCGTTTGGCCACAGCTACCAATTCCGATTTCCTGGCATCCTCTAATGCCTCCATTTCTGCTGTTTGTCTTTTCTTTCCTGCGGGAATTTTGACCCAATCAATTTACTCCGTCCCAAATTTAGCGTTCAAAATCGCGGACGAGAACCCCACTTATGTTACGTACCCCGTAACTGGGTTGCTAAACCAGCAGAAATGGATCACTCAGTTGGAGTCTGGATTACTAGAACTAAGAAAGTTTTATTAAAGAAACAAGCAACACAGTACTCTAATCAAAAGGATAATAAAAGCAACAGTTCAGCAATGATAAACATACATGTACACAGAATTAAGATAACAGGATCAATCAAGCTCTATCGTTGTCTAGGGGTAAATGACCAGTTTCAAAGTGACGCAAAATTCAGTTCAATTTAGTTCAGTTCAGTTTGCAGTAATCGCTGCCGTGGCAATGGACAGTGGGGGGAAGGAGAGAGAGAGCAAAATGAATGAATATTCAAGGCTTCCACACAGACCTTCGCAGTCAGCTTTTGGGCGAGTCCTTTGTGATGTCATCTGAGGTCACCGACTGTGACCCCTCCGTTTCCAGATACGATCGTTTCCCTGCAGTGAACCTGGCACCCAGGCAAGGGTGGACACACACCGGGTTCCCGCCGATCATGCCTTTCCACCCTGTGCGTTTATGGCCTGGTACTTCCCACCGACTTGTGAGAGACGCACCGCTTCCAGGGTCTTGTTACCTCGGTGTCCTGTGTGCCCTGCCTTAGCGAACCTGTCCCTTTTTATCCCCCTGCTGGGGTATCGCCTGTCCATCACTTCAAACAGTTCAGGGTTCAAAGGGGGAGCTGATCTTGACAGCTCTCTTTCCTTCATTAACATCTCTAAATGCTGCGCCATTGTTTTCCTTATCTCTCTCTCTCCTGAAGACAGGTGGCAGACCAACTGCTGATTCCACTGGTGCCAGCACAGGACAGCTACATCGTAATCTATGTGTATTCTTGTCACACCACTCAGGGGAAGGTTTCGGGAGCAAATTCCAAAAAAAAATCCAGAACTGGAGTCCCTAAGGCAGTCTTACACTGAGTTCCACGCTGACTGGCAACTCCTGCGACGCTACTGGTACCAAACTGTATCGTCTCTGTCATTCCTTTGGGTTCATCAGATGTGTGGAGAGGGGGAACTTGCTCTCCATATTATACTGCCCTGGCTTCCGCATCTAGACAGCTTGCATGCTACATCCATGGTCAACCCTAACCAACAGAGGCCTCACAATGTACAGAAGCACACAGTAGATCAAAAGGCCTCAATGAGGAGAGATAGTCAATACTTTCACTTGAGGACTCTTTCTCCAAACTGAGCACATTAATTACAGGGAGGGAGAGAGAACAGAGAGGATATATCTAAGAAGTTTGTGTGTTCTCTTCGTCACCATGTGGGTTCCCTCCAGGTGTTTGTTTCCTTCCCACATGCCAAAGACATATGGGTTAGATTTAGTAAGCTACTGACATGCTATGTTGGCATCGGAAGCATGGTGACACTTGCGCCCCTTCCCCCCCCCGTACTATCGCTTGCCTCCAAGTCCAAAGGGAAGATACAGACTATTGCTTGCCAGAAAATTAGTGATTAACAAAGTTGTTAGTTGCTTTCCTTCTTTCGTTAGCCACCAGCCTGAAATCACTGAGATTCACCAACAAACTCATGCAACAACGTAGAAGCCATTTTATTTGATAAGAGTAACATTAGGACACACAGTCATGTACTCTCAAGCTCTCAACTAGTTACTCAAGAGTAAAGGTTTAGATCCAAACACAATCAGCAAGTGCACTATACCAGATAATAATCCAGATAGTTTGAGAAGTTTGGTGTGTAACCAAAAGCTCTCTCAAATTTCTTCAGATGTACCACGGACAGCATTCTAACTGGCTGTATCATTGCCTGGTATGGGGTGTGGGGTGGGGGCTTCTGCACAGGATTGCAGTAAGTCGCAGAAGGTCATCTCCGTCTCGGGCACTAACCTCCGTAGTATCCAGGACATCTTCAAGGAACGATGTCTAAAAAAAAGATGGTGTCCATCATTAAGGACCACCATCACCCAGGACATGCCCTCTTCTCATTGTTGCCATCAGGAAGGAGGTAGAGAAGCCCGTAGGAACAGCTTCTTTTCCCTCTGTCACCTGATTTCTCAATGGACATTGAACCCACGAACACTAACTCACTGCTTATTTCATTTTTTGCATTACTTATTTAAATATATACACACACACACACACACACACACACACACACACACACACACACACTGTAATTCACAGATTTTTCTCTATTATTAAGTATTACATTGTACTGCTGCCGTGAAAACAACAAATTTCACAACTTACGCCGGTGATATTAAAACTGATACTGATTCAGACTTCATCAGGGCATTATATTAATTCCTCATTCCACAAACAACAGCTCATACAAGTTCACTATTTACTTTGTAGGACAGGTTTCAACGCTGTGAAATTTCAACGCTCCCAATAGCCAAATATTTGCAGCAGGTGTACAATGCAATTGTTCAGCCAGTTCTGGCAGGGCTCCAGTAGAAAGATCAATACTCTGCACACAGCCCACATGACACAGAAACTTCACACAGAGGGACTAGTGTTGGCTGCTTTGCTCAGTTTACATACAGTTCCTTTCAGCCACCCACACTTGGACACTGCTAAAATGCTGAAGCAAATGAGCTTCAAAACAGGAACTCTAAGATTCCAAACTGGAGCTTTGTGTGGTCTCCTCAAAATTGCTCATCCTTTTTAAAAAAAAGGACAAATCCCCCAGTTAGTATGCACTGGGGCAGGATTCAGCATTCATTTAACAACACGACAAAGGGAAATAGCAAGGATGTAATGTTGAGGCTTTATAAAGCACTGGTGAGGCCTCACTTGGAGTATTGAGAGCAGTTTTGGGCTCCTTATCCAAGAAAGGACACTCTGAAACAGGAGAGGGTTCAAAGGAGGTTCACGAAAATTATTTCCGACACCTCCCTCCCCTTTCTAGATCTTTCTGTCTCTGTCTCTGGAGACAGCTTATCCACTGATGTCTACTATAAGCCTACTGACTCTCACATCTATCTGGACTATTCCTCTTCTCACCCTGTCTCTTGCAAAAACGCCATCCCCTTCTCGCAATTCCTCCGTCTCCACCGCATCTGCTTTCAGGATGAGGCTTTTCATTCTAGGACGAGGGAGATGTCTTCCTTTTTTAAAGAAAGGGGCTTCCCTTCCTCCACTATCAACTCTGCCCTTAAACGCATCTCCCCCATTTCACGTACATCTGCTCTCACTCCATCCTCCCGCCACCCCACTAGGAATAGGGTTCCCCTGGTCCTCACCTACCACCCCACCAGCCTCCAGGTCCAACATATTATTCTCCGTAACTTCCGCCACCTCCAACGGGATCCCACCACTAAGCACATCTTTCCCTCCCCCCCTCTCTCTGCATTCCGCAGGGATTACTCCCTACACAACTCCCTTGTCCATTCGTCCCCCTCATCCCTCCCCACTGATCTCCCTCCTGGCACTTATCCGTGTAAGCGGAACAAGTGCTACACGTGCCCTTACACTCCCTCCCTTACCACCATTCAGGGCCCCAAACAGTCCTTCCAGGTGAGGCAACACTTCACCTGTGAGTCGACTGGGGTGATATACTGTGTCCGGTGCTCCCGATGTGGCCCTTTATATATTGGCGAGACCCGACGCAGACTGGGAGACCGCTTTGCTGAACACCTACGCTCTGTCCGCCAGAGAAAGCAGGATCTCCCAGTGGCCACACATTTTAATTCCACATCCCATTCCCATTCTGACATGTCTATCCACGGCCTCCTCTACTGTAAAGATGAAGCCACACTCAGGTTGGAGGAACAACACCTTATATTCCGTCTGGGTAGCCTCCAACCTGATGGCATGAACATCGACTTCTCTAACTTCCGCTAATGCCCCACCTCCCCCTCGTACCCCATCTGTTACTTACTTTTATACACACATTCTTTCTCTCACTCTCCTTTTTCTCCCTCTGTCCCTCTGAATATACCCCTTGCCCATCCTCTGGTTACCCCCCCCTTGTCTTTTTTCCCGGACCTCCTGTCCCATGATTCTCTCGTATCCCCTTTTGCCAATCACCTGTCCAGCTCTTGGCTCCATCCCTCCCCCTCCTGTCTTCTCCTATCATTTTGGATCTCCCCCTCCCCCTCCAACTTTCAAATCCCTTACTCACTCTTCCTTCAGTTAGTCCTGACGAAGGGTCTCGGCCTGAAACGTCGACTGCACCTCTTCCTAGAGATGCTGCCTGGCCTGCTGCGTTCACCAGCAACTTTGATGTGTGTTGCTTGAATTTCCAGCATCTGCAGAATTCCTGTTGTTCACGAAAATTATTCCAGGATTGAACAGCTTGTCATATGAATAGCATTTGATGACTCTAGGCCTGTACTCACTGGAATTCAGAAGAATGAGGGGTGACCTCATTGAAACCTTTCAAATGATGGAAGGCCTCAATAGAGTGGATGTGGAGAGGATGCTTCCTATTGTGGGAGCGTCTAGGACCAGAAGACGCAGCCTCGGAATAGAGGGGCGTCGTTTTATTATGGAGATGAGGAGGAATTTCTTTAGCCAGAGAGTGGTGAATCTGTGGAATTCGTTGCCACAGGCAGCTGTGGAGGCCAAGTCTTGATCTGTATTTAAGGAAGAGATTGATAGATTCTTGTTTGGTCAGAGCATGAAGGGATACAGGAAGAAGGCAGGAGATTGGGGCTAAGAGGAAAAATAGAACAGCCATGATGGAATGGCGGAGCAGACTTGATGGGCCAAAAGGCCTAATTCTGCTCTAACATTGAATGGTCTTATGGTCTAAAACAAAATCTGTTTTGGATTGAATCTGCTGCAAGGATTTATCCATCAGTGATCTACAGTCTAGCACTAAAGCACAGAAACAGATCCTTTAATCCATCTCGTCTGTGCCAAACTATTATTCTGCCAACCCACATCAACCTGCACCCAGACCAGAGCTCCCCATACCCCTCCCCATGCATGTACTTATTATCAAACTTCTCTTAAATGTTGAAATTTGGACCCGTGTGTGTGTGTGCGTGTCTCTCTCTCTCTCGTTGGAGGATGGTGCTGGAGTCTTGGGTTTTGAGCAAGTTTAATCGACATAGTTTGTGGATTGTACACTGCTGTTCATGTTATATGTGTTTCTGGTTCTTGGTTACTCCTTTTTTATTGCTATTTTCATCAGGGCCAACTGTCCCTGTGACCTGCAGCCAACAAACAACACAGCGCTAAACTGAACTGAACTGAACACTTCTGGACTGTTCCTTTTTTTTGTAATTTATTTTTTATTGAAGTTCATCATCAAACAAAACTTTCCATAAGATGTATTTCAGATACTGTACATATATACCATATATATTTGTCACAAATCTCCACATAATATTTATCTGAGGTATACACTGATAGAAAGGAGAGGAAAGAAAGAAGAAAACTATATACAAAGCAGGGAGTGATTTTTTTTACAACATATTCATTGACTTGTGACATATAATTCAGACAACGGTAGTAGAATAATTTCAAGCGTGTATAAGGGTTTGTCAAATCTAAAAACACATTCGACTTCATGCATTAAAGCAAAATGGGAGAAGGAAGGAGGGATAATTATATCTGAGGAAGACTGGACAATAATATGGAGGTATCAATGGAAGTGTACCAGTTCACAGAAATGGAGGGAGTTTAGATGGAAAAACTTGATAAGATATTTTATTACACCCTCTCAGAAATCCCATTATGACAGTAACCTCCCTGTTTGCTGGAGAAATTGTGGAAATAAGAATGCAAACCATTATCATATTTTCTGGGAATGCCCCGTTATCAAAGACTATTGGATTGGGACATACAATGCCCTGCAAGACATCTTTAAATGTGAAATACCCTTAGAAAGTAAGACCATATATTTTGGGTATATACCTCAAGAATGGTTGAAAAGAGATAAATATTTGATGAATATACTGCTGGTGGCTGGTAAAAAAGACCCTTACCAGGAAATGGTTATCACAGGAGAGACTCCTGGACTGTTTCAATAACTCTGTGGTTTAATATTTTATATTCTGTGTTCTTTGCTTGTTTTTGCCGTTTGTGCAATTTGTTTTTTTTAGCGCAATGGGTATTGATGTTTTTCTTTGAACTGGTTCAATGGTGTTTCTTTGTTTCGTGGCTGTCTGCGGGAAGATGAATCTCCGGGTTGTATACTGCATACGATAATAAATGTACTTTGAACCAAACCCACATCCATCACTTCAACTGACACCTCGTTCCACACTCTCTGAGTGAAGAAGTTCCTCTTCATGTTCAACTTAAAAACTTTTCACCTTTCACACTTAACCCATGACCTCTAGTTCTAGTCACATACAACCTCAGTGGAAAAAGCATTTACCTTATCCACACCCCTCATAATTTTGCATACCTCTATCAAATCTCTTCTCAATCTGCTATGTTCCAAGGAATAAAGTCTGATTTGTGAATGGACATTGAACCCATGAACACTACCTCACTACTTTTTTTTAATTTGTTTTTTCTTGCACTACTATTTTCAACTTAACTATTTAATAGACACATTTAGGCATCCGTTAGTCTTGCGAGACCATAGATCTGCACCTGGAAAAGTCTTCACTCTCCAGGGCATATATATATATATTTTTACTGTAATTAATTTTTTCTCTATTTATTCATCATGTATTTCATAGTACTGCTGCTGTAAAGTTAACAAATTAACAAATTTCATGACATATGGCGGTTGTATTAAATCTCATTCTGATTCTTTCGACCTATTCAATCTTTCCATATAACTCAGGTCCTCAAGACCCGGCAACATCCTTGTAAATTTTCTCTGTACTCTTTCAACCTTATTTACATCTTTCCTGTAGGTAGATGACTAAAACCACACACAGTACTCCAAATTACACCTCATCAACCTCAACATAACTTCCCACATTCTGTACCCGATACTTTAATCTATGAAGGTCAATGAGCCAAAAGCTTTCTTTCAATTTCACTCTTTCAAAATTAATAACATTTGTCCTGTAGGTAGGTGAACAGAAGTTCATACAATTCTGGACTAGTGACGTGAAAGGTTGCGGAAGGGTGGCAGTCACCTCAAATAGGAAAAATCTCAAATACTCACATCAATCCGGAGGCAGGGCTTGTTCTGACCTGACACTTTATTGAGCATCCATTTTCCTCAGTCTCCCTTGTGTCTGGCACTGACAGGAAATGGAGAAAGATTAATGGTTGCCAGGAAGCACACAGACAAAGTCATTCTGCAAAATAATAGATATTTACAGATTCCTTCAGAGTTTGAGATCGAGATCTACATACAGTGTACGCCTAGAACTCTGAGCTCCACTACAAACTGGACAAAAAATTGAGCTCCGTGGATCAGAGTAACATAGTGGTTTGCCCAAAGCTTTACAGTACGGGCAAATAGGGGTTAATTCCCACCGCTGCCTGCAAGGTATTTGTACGTTCTCCCTGTGACCATGTGGGCTTCCTCCAGGTGCTCCGGTTTCCTCCCACAGTCCAAAGGTGCACCATTTAGAGGGTGAACTGGTTATTGTAAATCATCCCGTGATTAGGCTAGGATTAAATAGGGGAACTGCTGGGCAGCGTACTCACAGGGCCGATTCTGCGCTGTATCCCGATAAATAAATAAATATGACAGTAGCAAGCAGATTGTCCAAGAACTGAGGGGAAAAAAACAACAAAATGCTCGAAATCTGAATAAAACCAGAAAATGCTGGAAACGATCAGCAAGTATATATGGAAAGAGAAAAGGAGCTAATGTTTTAAGCTGAAGACCTGAAAGATGAAATATGAACAATGGAGCATAGAACTGTACAGCAATGGAATGAACCCTGTACATTCCTTTATCTCCTGTCTGTCTGGACAAGGTGGCACCAGTGAATGATGCTACTTCAGGCGACATCTTTCAGATAGTCCACAAAACTATTTCCTTCAAGTAGACACACAACGAGATGCATTGTTTGCATCAACAACTAATAAGGCCATAAGACACAGAAGCACAGTTAGCCCATTTGGCCCATTGAGGCCGCTTCGCCATTTCAACATGGCTCATCTATTTCCCTCTCAGCCTCAGTCTCCTGACCTCCCCATATCCCTTCATTCTTCTGAATTCCAGTGAGTAGAGGCCCTGAGCCATTAAACACTCATCATACGATAAGCCTTTCAATCCTGGAATCATTTTCATTAACCTCCTTTGAACTCTTCAATGTCAGCACATCCTTTCTTAGATAAGGGACTCAAACCTGTTTACAATATTCCAAGTGGGGCCTTGCCAGTCCTTTGTACTGGGGGAAGACCACAAGTATTAAAAGATACAAAGTACATTTATAATCAAAGGATGTGTACAAAATACCACCCTGAGATTCATCCTCTGCAGGCAACCACACAACAAAGAAACACCATGGAATCCACTCAAGAAAACATCAAACACCCAAAATGCGAAAAAGAACAAATTGTGCAAAGGGCAAAAAGCAAGGGGAAAACACACAGAACATCAAATTAGAAGGGCAGTAGTATTCAGTTTAGTTCAGTTTAACATCGTGTCGTTAGTCCACTGAAGATCACTAAGCCATTGTTCGCCAAAGCACCCCAGTCTGCATTGATCAAACAGCTCAAAAACAGCAAAGAGTAACTAGAATCCAGGAACACAAGCAACATGAACCCCAAAATGCATTACACACACACACACACACACACACACTCCAGTGCCAACAAAGAATGCCCACAATACTCAGCAGAACAACACAGAACGCAAGTAACAAACCAACAACAGTTGCCATTTCAATCTCCTTCAACTTTCCCTCTCTCACCTTGATCTTTCTCCCCTCTGG
This sequence comes from Mobula birostris, assembly GCF_030028105.1. NCBI lineage: Eukaryota > Metazoa > Chordata > Chondrichthyes > Myliobatiformes > Myliobatidae > Mobula > Mobula birostris. The sequence continues at coordinate 111,479,645 of NC_092381.1, read as the reverse complement.
TATTTGACATATACAACACATGAAAAGGGCTCTGACTATCTACCCCATCCAGGCACCTCATCAATGTATACATTTTAATCAGGGCACCCTCAGTCTCTGACATTCCAGATAAAACAATCCAAGTTTCTCAAACGTTTAATATCAGAGAATGTATACAGTATACAACCTAAAACTCTTACTCTTCACAGGCCTCCATGAAACAGAAGAAAACACCAAAGAATAAATGACAGAAAAATATTAGAACCCAAAAGCCCCCCTTCCACACACAAGCAGCAAAAGCATCAACCCTCCCCCTTCCCCCACTTGTTCCAGCAGGAAGCATCAGACCCCCACCACCCATCGGGCAAGCAATAGTAAACCCCAAAGAGACCACGATCTGTCCATCCCAACACTTTGACATCACAGATAGGCTCCCTCTCTCACTATCCAGGGACAGAGAGATATCGCTCCTGCAATAGATGAGAGGGGAGACCAACAGCTTGCTGTTTCTATGTTAGTCTGCAACATTACTTATTCTTGTTCCCCCAACTCGGGGGTGGGGGTGGGGGCGGGAGAGACAGGGAGAATTTATAATTATTGCACTCCTGCCCAGGACCAAGAAAGAAGGCAATCATGTTGATAGGTTGAAGAGAGGGACTTGATAGACTTCTGCATAATAACACAGCTACTAATACAATTACACTTGAGTTCAATGATGTCCTCCAAGAAAACCACAAACTTGTCGTAGGTCTTGGAAGCTTGCGTGCCTCAATGACCCGGAGAGCTATGTTGGCTGGTGTCAGGGCTTTATGCTTTGACTCTTTAGCCCAAAAGGGTAAAGGCCAGACTAAGAGTGATCCACTAGTCCTCCAGGTTCAGAGGTTCAACTCAGTACTAACAATCCTGACTGGTCAAACATAATTGCTATGGAGACAGCAATGAAGGACCCCTTTACATCTGAGTGGGACGGTATTCCTGAGTCTCCACCCAGGACTTGCATGACTGACGGTAGTGAAAACAGAGAGGAATCTACTGACATGATGAATGACACCCTGAACACCACTGGCCTAACGGGCAGGAAGTAAATTCATGATGCTATACAGCAAAGCGTCTTATGCCTCATGTAACCTGCAGCACAATAGCATAGTGGTTGGCACAACGCTTTACAGTACCAGCGACCCGTATTCAATTCCTGCTGCTGCCTATAAGGAATTTCTACATTTTCCCCATGACTGTCAGTGTTTCCTCCGGGTGCTCTGCTTTCCTCCCAGTCCAAAGACATGGTTGGTAGGTTAATTGGTCATTATAAATTGCTCCCTGATTGGGCTAGGATCAAACTGAAGATGGCTGGGCAGTGTAGCTCGAAGGGCCGGAAGGGTCTATACTGCACTGTATCTCAATAAGTAAATAAAGAAAATCCTGCAAACAATAAATGCTATCAAATAGCGTTCTGAACTCAAGTCCACAAAGAGAGTCCACCCACAGACCCTAGTTCAGCGCAGAGTGACGCAGCAAGCTGAACCATCCTATCCCTCACCTCGGGTCCCCACACCCTGACCTGTCCAATCTAGCCAAGTGCCCGAATGAGAATCCGAATCAGGTTTATTATCACCAGTGTGTGTCGTTAAATTTGTTACCTTAGCAGCAGCAGTTCAATACAAAACATGATAATATAGAAAAATAAATAAATCAATTACAGTAAATATATATATCTATACGTATGTATAGTAACTGGATTTTAAATTGTACAAAATCAAAAATAATATATATTAAAAAAGGTGAGGTGGTGTTCATGGGTTCAATGTCCAGTCAGAAATTGGATGGCAGAGGGGAAGAAGCTGTTCCTGAATCGCTGAGTGTGTGTCTTCAGGCTCCTGTACCTCCTCCCTGACGGTAACAGTGAGAGGTGGGCATGTCTGGGTGATGGGGGTCCCTATTGATGGATGTTGCCTTTTCTGAAGTGCCATTCCTTGAAGATGTCTGGCTGGTACCCAAGATGGAGCTCACCAATTTTGCAACTTTCTGTAGCTTCTTTCATTCCTGTGCAGTAACCCTCCCACCGCCCCCCCCCCATACCAGACAGTGATGCAGCAAGTCAGAATGCTCTCCACTTTCCATGGTATAACCACCGCTCCCCCCCCCGCCGTACCAGACAGTGATGCAGCAAGTCAGAATGCTCTCCGCTTTCCATGGTATAACCACCCCCCCCCATACCAGACAGTGATGCAGCAAGTCAGAATGCTCTCCGCTTTCCATGGTATAACCACCCCCCCCCATACCAGACAGTGATGCAGCAAGTCAGAATGCTCTCCACTTTCCATGGTATAACAACCACCCCCCCTCCCCACACCAGACAGTGATGCAGCAAGTCAGAATGCTCTCCACTTTCCATGGTATAACCACCGCCCCCCCCCCTCCCCATACCAGACAGTGATGCAGCAAGTCAGAATGCTCTCCACTTTCCATGGTACATCTATAGTTTTCTAGTGTTTTAGGTGACAAACCAAATCTCTTCAAACTCCTAATGAAATATTGCTACTGTCTTGCCTTCTTTATAATTGCATCGAAATGTTGGGACCAGGTTAGATCCTCAGAGATATTGACACCCAAGAATTTTAAACTGCTCACTCCCTCCACTTCTGATCCCTTTATGAGGATTGGTTTGTGTATCCTTGTCTTTCCTTTTCTGAAGTCCACAATCAGCTCTTTTATCTTACTGACACTGAGTGCAAGGTTGTTGATACAAGACCACCCAACTAGCTGGTATATTTCACTCCTGTACGCCCTCTCATCTCCATTTACTAACAATGGTTGTATCATTAGCAAATTTATAGACTGTATTTGAGCTACACCTAGCCACACAGTGATGGATGTAGAGGGAGTAGAGCAGTGAACTAAGCACACACCCTTGAGGTGTGCCAGTGTCGATTGTCAGCAAGGCAGAGATATTTTACCATTCTGCACAGATTGTGGTCTTCCGGTTAGGAAGTCGAGGATCCAATTGCAGAGAGAGGTAAGGAGGCTAGGTTCCTGTAGCTTATCAAACAGGACTGTGGGAATGGCGCTGTTAAACTCCGAGCTACAGTTAACAAACAGCATCCTGACATAAGTGTTTGTATTGTCCAGGTAATCTAAAGCTGTTGAAGAGCCATTGAGATTTCGTCTGCCATAGACTCTCCCAAGCATCAGGTTCAGTTGCTTCAATACCCTCTGGGGTCTGGACCCAGCTCTCTCATTTCAGCCTGCACTGACCTTCACAATTCAGCCTGGTGCTTAAATTGTCATCCAAGCATCTTGCAAGCAACTTATAAATTGTGCTTTGTGTTCCATCTCTTTTCAATTAATCTACATGGAACTAGAAAGGATGGTGTAGTGTCACGGAGTTCTAGCATACAACAAGCACCAAGATTTTCATCAGTTCTGCTCCAAATTTATGTACCCCAACTCCAGAAAAGGATAGCAGAGGTGCTATAGAAATACACTCAGTGGCCACTTTATTAGGTACACCTGCTCATTAATGCAAACATCTCATCAGCAATCACGTGGCAGCAACTCAATGCATAAAAGCATGCAGACGAGGTCAAGAGGTTCAGTTGTTGCTCAGACCACAATGGGGGAAAAATGTGATCAAAGTGACTTTGATCGTAGAATGATTGTTCGTGCCAGATGGGGTGGTTTGAGTACCTCAGAAACTGCTGATCTCCTGGAATTTTAAGGCTCAACAGTCTCTAGCATTTACAGAGAATGGTGCGAGAAACAAAAAAAATCCAGTGAGCGCAAGTTCTGTGGGTGAAAACGCCTCGTTAATGAGAGAGGTCAGAGGAGAATGGCCAGATTGGCTCAAACTGACAGGAAGACAACAGTAACTCAAATAACCACATGTTATTTATTTATTTCTTTGTTTATTTAGATACAGCACAGAGTAGGCACTTCCGGCCCTTCAAGCTAGCCACCCAGCAATTCCCCAATTTAATCCTAGCCTAATCACAGGACAATTTTCAATGACCAATTAACCCACCAACCAGTACGTATTTGGACTGTGGGAGGATACCAGCACCTAGAGGAAACCCACGTGGTCACAGGAAAAAACGTACTGACTCATTACAGTCAGTGGCAGGAATTGAACTTGAGTTGCCCGTACTGTAAAGCCTTGTGCTAACAATTATGCAACCATGCCTCCCCAGTCATAACAGTGGTGTGCAGAAGAGCATCTCTGAACCCACCACATGTCAAACCTTGAAGCGGATGGGCTACAGCAAGAGAAGACCACACCGGGTTTCACTCCTGTACCTAATAAAGTGGCGACTGAGAGTACAAATCCTGTTTCCTCGGCCTCAAAAGCAGCTCCTCCTTGAGAGTGTTACTTTCTCCCTGACCTTCAGTCCAAAGAAGATGGCGACAACCAAGGACAACATCCTCCAGACAGTTCACAAGACTACTTCTTTCATGTTTTGAACAAAGAACTGCACAGGACAGGAACATGCCCTTCGGCTCACAACGTTATGCCAAGCCAGCTAAAAAGTAAATTTTTAAAAGCCCAAACACTAATCCCTCCTACCAACACAATGTCCATATCCCTAGCTTCCTCACATCCATGTGCCTATCTAAACACATCTTAAAAGCCTCCAATATGTTTGCCTCTACCACCATACCAGGCAGCATATTCCAGGCATCCACCACTGTCCTGAGTAAAAAACTTACCCCTCACATCCCCTTTGAATCTATTCCCTCTCACCTTCAATGTATGCCCTCTGGTATTAGACATTTCAACCCTGGGAAACAGATACAGTCTTACTACTTTATCTATGCCACTGATAATCTCTAAACCTCTATCAGATCTCCCCTCAGCCTCCACCACTCCAGAGAAAGCAACCCAAGTTTGTCCAGCCTCTCATGATAGCACATGCCCTCTAAACCAGGCAGTATCCTGGTAAATCTCTTCTGCACCCTCCCCAAAGCCTCAAAATCCTTCCTATAATGGAGCAACCAGAACTGTGTGCAATACACCAGATGTGACAATGCAGAATTTTATAAAGTTGCAACATTACCCTCATGACTTTTTCTTTCAAATGTAGTTCTGCTGTTGGAGCCTGTGATTCTCATTTTGGTGGTGTGTTATCAGGCCGACTGAGCAATCTGGTGCTTTGCTGTCCCTGACGGGGTTGCAGAAGGCCTTGAGGCCAAGAAGCCCGGAGACAGGACATGAGCCCACAATCGACTCCATTTCCTGCCAATCTCACCGATTCAAGTGCCGAGGAAGAAATCGTCGAGGCGAGAGCGGAAGATGAGCAAGTGTTCAGTACCATCTACCAGCCTCTCACTCACTACTGCCGGATTATGATGTCTGTGTGTGACCGCCTCTCTCGCTTGCTGTTCCCAAATGTTCAAATGGTCTCTCTCTTTCCCTTGATGCTGCCAAAGTTCCTGGGCAGGGTTTAATCAATACGATTTATGGATTGGACTCTGTAGTTCATGTTTAGATGCGTTTCTGGTTGCACTCTTGTTTGTTGCTGTTTTGGGCGATCTTGAATTGGGACGGCCTGCAGATAATGAATATGGAGCTGAACTGAATATGCCTAGACTCTTTTCAAGTTTGTGTTTTATATTCTGTATTACTTTGCTCATTTTTTTTTGTTGCCAATTGAGCGATTTGGTTTTTTTTTGCATGTGGGGGGGAGGGAGGTTTGCTACTTTTCTTTGAATGGCCTCCATCGTTTTCTTTGTTTCCTGGCTGTCTGTGGAAAAGTCGATCTCAGGGACGTATTCTACAAATATACTTCGATAACACTGGGCAACAAAGATTTTGCTTCCTGAATACTTTTGGATATATCTTATGGAATTGGCACTGCTGATCATGAAAATCACCATGAAATTTCCCCATCATGTACTAGATTTGTTATTTCAATTCATAATTCAAGTCAGTATAACTGATACCAGGATTAAGGAAGCATTTCTGTTGATCCACAATTCAAACAGGTCATCAACGACAGGTAATTCAACAAACTTCTAGAGGGACAAGAGAAAATCACGTGGAAGGCATTCAAGGATGGTGTTGATCTTGGCAACTACAGAGCACCAAACTACATGCAGCTGGTTGACAACATGCTTCAAGCATACAAAACCATGAGGTGCAACGTCACTAAAGATTCGTTTTCTGCATTCCCATTTAGACTTGTTCGGTGCAAATCTTGGCGCTGTCAGTGATGAGCGTGGTGAAAGGTTTCACCAGGACATTGCGGTCATGGAGAAACGTATCAGGGCAATTGGAATCCATCAATGCTGGCTGATTATTGTTGGACACTTAAGCGAGAAGCCTCAGACGCTGAGTACAAATGAAAATCATCAACAAAACATCTTTAGCTTAGTTGTACTATTGCAAAGTGTCAGCACTGTTATGTAAGTAAACATATTATATCTAATAAAAATTAATTCCTTGTTTCTCCAAATTCCTAAGTGATTGATTGATTGAGATACATTTATTGAGATACAGCACAAAATGCACCTTCCTGGCCCTTCGAGCAGCAATCCTCCAACTTAGTCCTCACCCTAACCACAGGACAATTTACAATGACCAACCAACCTGCTAACCAGTATGTCTCTGGACTGTGGGAGGAAATTGGAGCACCCGGAGGAAACTCACAGGGAGAAAGTACATACTCCTTACAGATGACGGCAAAAATTGAACCCGGGTCACCTGTACTGTAAAGCGTTGTGCTAACCACTATGCCACAGTGCCGTATTTGTGTTCAGCTTCAAACAGTCTATCATAGACAAAAAAATTCTGAGGAAGAAATACTTTCAAAAATATTTGTTGTCCAGTGTAATAAAATAATCTCTGAATCTTTTTTCTGCAGTCATTCATTGCAAACACGCGTACAAACATCTCTTTATTGTTACAAAAGCTGTCTACGACTGCAATTTAAACTTCTCACAACCAGACCAGCTGCTCATTTCTGCAACCGATGACAGGCAGAGTCCCCACACGTACTGACTGACTCAGCCTCCTACACACCTATTTTCATGCGGTGGGAGAGAAAAGTTACCTCACTTCAATGGTAAAGTGCCCGATTTGTCCAAGTTCTTTTGGAAAACCATGACTTTTTTTGATCAATTCGTAGCAGAGCATTTCAGCCCTGTATAGTTACTCAGAGAGCAATTTCATAATTCAAAGGCAGGCTTTAAACCAGGCTAATAGGAGACCCCAGGACTGAAACCACAATTGTACAGTTCAGCTATAGGCTTAAGTATGGAGAAATCTTCAACGAAACTGAAACAAGTCCTGTGCTCAAGGCAAGTTCACATGCATAATTAACCAATGTCATTTTGTCAATCAAACAAGACCACATTTTACATTTAATATAAAAAATAAGGATACAAGTTCAAAGTACATTATCAAAGTATGTCTACATTATACAACCCTGAGATTTGTCTTCCCACAGACAGCCACAGAACAAAGAAACACAAAAGAACCCATTTTAAAAAGACCATCAAACACCAAATGTGCAGAGAGAAAAAAAATTGTGCAAACCCTAAATGCAAGCAAATAACGTACTAAACCGAAGTCCACAAAGTGAGTCTTTCCCCGGATCCTTAGTTCAGCACCAAGCTGAGTAAATGCTGCGGAGCAGCGAGCTGAACTGGCCTGTGCCTCGCCTCAGGCCCCATCACCCTGACCTTTTCGATCTGGTTCAGCGCCTAGATCTTTGTCCCACCTATCCCATCCCATCTGTTCACTCACAGGACACCAAGTGGGCATCAGGCAAAGAGTAGATCTTACTCAGACACAGAATCGAATAGCCTACCCACACATACCATAGGCACGATGCACTTTGCTAGGTAACCATGCACATTACTATTTGGCCGCCTTCCTATTATCACTGGTGCCCCTGGCAAAAGACAACTCCCATTCCTACAGGATATGCACTGCAAACTCACAACTGGGCAAACGAGTCTCGGATCAACATCTACGTAGGCACCAGAAATCTTACATGATGCCCAAGAAAATGATTACAGGATGCATGTCCCAATTGAAACAAAAACCTGGCATGTACAAATATATATAGGAGTTAGGTACAGTAGGAATACAAATCACTTAATTCTCACCAACACTTAAAATACTTTGTGGTGAAATGTCATATTGGAATACTACCCCAACATCCCAAATTTCTTCACATCAGTAACTCCATCCATTCCACAACCCACCACCATCTCCCTAAACCCCCTTCTCAACAGTACCAACCACAACAAGTTCGACATTACACCGCAACGCACACAAAATGCTAGAGGAACACAGCAGGTCAGGCAGAGAGATCAAGAAAAGGGAAGGAGGTGTCAGAAATGGACTGAGTGAATTTAAGGGCAGGGTGGAAGTTGACATTACACCACCTTAGGCTTTTTGACTTTTAGAGATTGAGCAGATGCTGGAAATGCAGAGTGTCATATACAAAATGCTACAGAAATTTAGCAGGTCAGAAGAGAAATAAACAGTCAACGTCTCAGGATGAGACCCTTCATCAGAACTCATCAGCTCCTGGTGGAGGGTCTTGGCCAGAAAGTTCAACTGTTTACCAGTGTATCCTTGATCCACCCGCATTCCTATTCCTATCTGTATACCCACAACTGTGTCGCCACCCACAGCTCAACCTGCTAATTAAATTTGCTGACGATACTACATTGATTGGCCTAATCGCAAGTAATAGTGAAGCAGCCTACAGAGAAGAAATCATCACCCTGACACAGCGGTGTCAAGAAAACAACCTCTTTCTCTCAACGTCGCAAAGACAGAGGAGCTGGTTGTGGACTAGAGGAGGAATGGAGATAGGCTAACCCCTACTGACATCAACGGATCTGGGGTTGAGAGGTTGCTCAGCTTTTAAGTTTCTCGGCACACACATCACCAAGGATCTCACACAGTCTGTACATATCGGCTCTGTGGTGAAAAAAGCACAGCAGCGCCTCTTTCACCTCAGCTGGTTGAAGAAGTTTGGTATGGGCCCCCAAATCCTAAGAACTTTCTACAGGGACACAATTGAGAGCATCCTGACTGGCTGCATCACTGCCTGGTATAGGAACCGTACCTCCCTCAATTGCAAGACTCTGCAGAGAGTGGTGCGGATAGACCAGTACATCTGTAGATGTGAACTTCCCCTATTCAGGACATTTACAGAGACAGGTGTGTAAAAAAGGGCCCAAAGGATCACTGGGAACCCGAGTCATCCCAACCACGAAGTTCCACACAGAAAATGCTGGAAGAACTGCAGGCCAGGCAGCATCTATGGAAAAAAGTACAGTCGACATTTTGGACTGAAACCCTTCGACAGGACTGGAGGAAAAAAAAGCTGAGCAGTAGTTTTGAAAGGTAGGGGGAGGGGAGAGAGAAATGATAGGTGAAACTTGGAGGGGGGGGAGGGATGAAGCAAAGAGCTAGGAGGTTGATTGGTGAAAGGGACAGAAGGCCGTGGAAGAAAGATGAAATGGGAGGGTGGGGGAGGAGCACCAGTGGGAGGCGATGGGCAGGCAAGGAGATAACATGAGAGAGGGACATGGGGATGGGAAATGGTGAGGGGGGGGTGGTGGAAGCATTAGTAGAAGTTTGAGAAATCGATGTTCATGCTATCAGATTGAAGGCTACCCAAACGGAATAAGGTTTTGTTCCTCCAACCTAAGTGTGGCCTCATCACGACATTAAAATAGGTGGCCAGTAGGAGATCCCACTTGTTCCGGAGGACGGAGAGTAGATGCTTGGTGGTCTCCCAATCTACATTGGGTCTCAGCGATATACAAGAGGCTACACCAGGAGCACCAAACGCAGTATATGAGCCCAACAGACTCACAGCAGAAGTGTCAGCTCACCTGGAAGGACTATTTAGGGCCCTAAATGATAGTGAGGGAGGAGGTGTAGGGGCAGGTGAAGCACCTGTTCCGCTCGCAAGGGTAAGTGTCAGGAGGGAGATCAGTGGGGAGGGACAAATGGACAAAGGAGTCGCATAGGGAGCGATCCCTGCGGAAAGCAGAAAGTGAGGGGGGGAGGAAGATATGTTTGGTGGTGGGATCCAGTTGCAGGTGGCGGAAGTTTTGGAGAATTATGTGCTCAACGCGGAGGCTGGTGGGGTGGTAGGTGAGGACAAGAGGAACCCTATCTCTGGTAATATGGCGGGAGGATGGAGTAAGAGCAGACGTCCCTCCGCACTGAGAGTCTGTTGGGGTCATATACTGTGTTCGGTGCTCCCAGTGTGGCCTCTTGTATATCAGTGAGACACAGCGTAGATTGGGAGATCGCTTCGCCGAGCATCTACGCTCTGTCTGCCAGAAGAAATGGGATCTCTCAGTGGCCACCCATTTTAATTCCACTTTCCATTCCCATGTCCATCCATGGCCTCCTCCACTGCTGGGAAAAGGCCACATTTAGATTGTAAAGAAACACCTTAAATTCTGTTTGAGTAGCCTCCAACCTGATGGCATGAACATCGATTTTTCAAACTTCTAGTAATGCCTCCACCCTCCCCCCTTCTCTATTTCCTATCCCCCTGTCCCTCTCTCATGTTATCTCCTTGCTCGCCCATTGCCTCCCTCTGGTGCTTCCCCCCCACCCCCCCCCAACCTTCTCCTTTCTTCCATGGCCTTCTGTCTCTTTCACCAATCAACTTCCTAGCTCCTTGCTTCATTCCCCCCCCCCTCCAAGTTTCACCTATTGTCTGGTGTTTCTCTCTCTCTCCCCACCCGCACCTTTCAAATCTACTCCTCAGCTTTTTTTCTCCAGTCCTGCCAAAGGGTTTCGGTCCAAAACGTTGCCTGTTTACTCTTTTCCATAGATGCCGCCTGGCCTGCTGAGTTCCCCTAGCATTTTGTGTGTGTTGCTCAGATTTCCAGCATCCATTCCAGACTTTCCCTTGTTTGTCACAAACTGTTCCATCTGCTACCATCAGGGAAATGGTACCGCAGCATAAAAGCCAAGACCAACAGGCTGTGGGACATCTTCTTCCACCAGGTCATCAGACTGCTTAATTCACTCTGATACAATTGTATTTCTATGTCATATTGACTGTCCTGTTGTACAAGCTATTTACTACAAATTGCACATTGCACATTTAGACGGGCATGTAACAAAGATTTTTACTTCTCATATATGCGAAGGCTGTGAGTAATAAAGTCAATTCAATTCTTCAGTCATCAGCAGGATAGGCCCCACCACTAATAGAATTCATCTTCTGCTTGCAGGGGTGGTGGCAAAAATCAAAGAAAAATGTAATTCAACACACACAAAATGCTGGAGGAACTCAGCAGGTCAGGCAGCGTCTATGGAAGTGAATTGATAATCAACATTTTGGCCCCAAACCCTTCTTCAGGACTGAGAAGAAAGGGGAGGATGCCAGAATAAAAAGGTGAGGGGAGGGGAAAATGACAGAGAGAAGGTGATAGGTGAAGCCAGGTGGGTGAGAAAGGTAAAGGACAGGAGAGGAATGAATCCGATAGGAGAGAGGCGTGGACCATAGGAGAAAGGGAAGGAGGAGGGGACCCAGGGGAGGTGATCGGCAGAAGAGAAGAGGTAAAAGGCCTGAGTGGGAAACAGAGGAAGACGTGAGGGGGAGGGATTTTTTTTTAAACCGGAAAGAGAAATTAATATTCATGCCATTAGATTGGAGGCTACCCAAACAGAAAATGAGGTGTTGCTCTTCTACCCTGAGGGTGGCCTCATCATGACACAATTTAATACTGTTTTTTAAAAAGCCATTTCATTTAACAACAGCTTCCCTCAATAGTTAGAAGTGTCAACTTAGAAATTCACAATAAGGTTTAACAAGGCAGCAAGAAACAAACTGAAGTGGTGTCAATATCAATTATTGCTAACATCAACAAGAGTCATTTTAAAGTGGCAAATACTTTCCGAATTGCAAATAAAAGTCAATGTGGTTAATAAGTAATTGACTTACATGGTAAAGATATATAGTTAATTCCATCTGCCCAATTTAGATTGCTTTCCATGGTGTGAATAGTTTAAGTGGCAGAGACTGCAAATCAATACAGGTTGCAGTCTCATATGCAGTTGGATAAACTCACGGTTACGGCTTTACTGATACTGAAAGGCATAAAAATAGAGTGGAGGAAGAGAGAAAGTTTCCAATAGTTGGGGAGTCCAGCACCAGAGGGCACAGCCTCAGTATAGAGCAGGTGTTTTTCATGACATGAGAGTGATAAGAAGCCTGATTCTGATATGGGTCTCTATTGTAGACTGAGAGGAGGGAAGGGAGAGTGGGGGGGGGTGGGAGAGGGGTTAGGAGGGAGGGAGAAGGGGGGAGAAGGGAGAAGCGGGGAGAAGGGAGAAGGGGGGAGAAGGGAGAAGGGAGGAGAAGGGAGAAGGGAAGGGAAGGGAGAAGGGAAGGGAAGGGAAGGGAGAAGGGAGTACCAGGGAGACATTCGGTAATGATCAACTTCTGGACCTGGAGACAATCTACAACCCTCATTGCCTACGGCATGCTCACCGTGTCTTCAATAGTCCATAACACTCAAGAGGGATTGGCAAGCTGCACAACAGCCTTGGGGAAGAAGCTGTATATCAATATTACTGTTTTGGCTAAGATGTTTCTGTGTCTCTTACTAGATGGCAGGAGATTGAACAGTCAGTCTCTAAAATAAGGAGCCCAAAACTGCACACAATACCCCAAGTGTAGTCTCATGAGTACCTTAGAGTCTCAACATCACATCCCTGTTCTTATATTCTATACCTCTAGAAATGAATGCCAACATTGCATTCACCTTCCCCACCACTGACTGAACCTGGAGGTTAACCTTTAGGGTATTCTGCACAAGGACTCCCAAGTCCCTTTGCATCTCTGCATTTTGAATTCTCTCCCCATCTAAATAATAGTCTGCCTGTTTATTTCTTCCCCCAAAGTGCATGAGCATACACTTTCCAACATTGTATTTCATTTGCCACTCCTTTGGCCATTCTCCTAAACTATCTAAGTCTCTCTGCAGGCTTTCTGTTTCCTCAGCACTACCTGCTCCTTCACCTATCTTTGTATCATCAGCAAATTTAGCCACAAATCCATTAATCCCATTGTCCAAATCATTGACATACATCATAAAAAGCAATGGTCCCAACACTGACCCCTGTGGAACTCCACTGGTAACCGGCAGTCAGCCAGAATAGGATCCCGTTATTCCCACTCTTTGTTTTCTGCTGTCAGCCGATGCTCCACCCGTAGTATTAACTCCCCTGTAATTCCATGGGCTCTTATCTTGTTAAGCAGCCTCATGTGCAGCACATTGTCAAAGGCCTTCTGAAAACCGAAGTGCATCTCCTTTGTCTACCCTGCTTGTAATTTCCTCAAAAAATTGCAGTAGGTTAGTCAGGCAGGATTTTCCTTTTAGGAAACCATGCTGGCTTTGGCCTATCTTGTCATGTACCTCCAAGTACTCCATAATCTCATCCCTAACCCTAAACCTAACAATCGATTCCAACAACTGCCCAACCACTAATGTCAGGCTAACAGGTCTATAGTTTCCTTTCTGTTGCCTCCCACCCTTCGTAAATAGCTAAGTAACATTTGCAATTTTCTAGTCATCCAGTACAATGCCAAAACCTATTGATTCTTGAAAGATCATTGTTAATGCCTCCAGCTACTTCCTTCAGAACCCAAGGCTGCATTCCATCAGGTCCAGGAGATTTAAGACCATTAAAACCATTAAGACATCAGACCATTAAGCTGCCTGAGCTCCTTCACAGTCGTAATTTTCACTGCACATACTTCATTTCCCTGACGCTCTAGAATGTCCAGTACACTGCAGATGTCTTCCACTGTGAAGACTGATGCAAAATACGCATTCAGTTCCTTTGCTGTCTCTGCATCTCTCATTACAATATCTCCAGTGTCATTTTCTATTGGTCTTATATCTACCCTCAACTCTCTTTTACCCTTTAAATACCTGAAAAAGCTTTTAGTATCTTCTTTGATATTAGTCGCCAGCTTCCTTTCATAATTCATCTTTTCCTTCCTAATGGCCTTCTTAGTTTCTTTCTGCAAGTTTTTAAAAGCTTCCCAATCCTCTATCTTCCCACCAGCTTTGGCTTCCTTGTATGCCCTCTCTTTTGCTTTTACTTTGGCTCTGACTTCACTTGTCAGCCACAGTAGTGTCCTTCTTGCATTCAAAAAATTCTTCTTATTTGGAATTTATCTGTCTTGCAGCTCTTTGGAATTTATCTGTCTTGCAGCTCCCTCATTTTTCACAGAAACTCCAGCCATTGCTGCTCTGCTGTCCTTCCTACTAGTGTCTCTTTCCAGTCAACCTTGGTCAGTTCCCCTCTCATGCCATTGTAATTTTCTTTATTGCACTAAAATAATGACACATTGGAATTTAGTTTTTCCTTCTCAAATTTCAAGGTGAATTCAATCATATTGTGATCACTGTTCCCTAAGGGTTCCTTAACCTTAAGCTCTCTTATTACCTCCGGATCATTGCACAACACCCAATCCAGCACTGCCGATTCTCTAGTGGGCTCAACGACAAGCTGTTCTAAAAAGCCATTCCTTAGACATTCTACAAACTCTCTCTCTTGAGGTCCAGTACTGACCTGGTTTTCCCAATCCACTTTCATGTTAAAACCCCCAATGATTATCATAACATTGCCCTTCTGACATGCCTTTTCTATCTCCTGCCGCAATTTGTAATCCACATCCCAGCTGCTGTTTGGAGGCCTGTATACAACTGCCATTAGGGTCCTTTTACCCTTGCCATTTCTTAACTGTACCCATAGAGACTCTACACCTTCCAATCCTATGTTGTCCTTTTCTAATGATCTAATATTATTTCTTATAAACAGGACCACACCACTCCCTCGGCCTACAAACCTATCTTTCCGATACACCGTATGTCCTTGGACACTCAACTCCCAATGGCAGCCATCCTTTAGCCAAGTTTCAGAGATGGCCACAACATCATATTTGCCAGTCTGTAGCTGAATTTCAAGATCATCTATTTTATTTCTTATGCTGCGTACATTCAAATATAACATTTTCAGTCCAGTATTTGTTGCTTTCTGTTTTACCTGCACCACGCCTCTATTCCCCTGTAATTCATCCCACTGGCTGTGATTATGCCTTATCTCCTGCCTGTCCTTTCTATCATCTTTGCTGCACGCTATCTTTGATTTATTTCTGTTTTCCCCTTCCTCAGCCCTATCAGTCCAGTTCCCATCCCACTGCAAAACTAGTTTAAACCCTCCCTAACAGCTCTATTAAACCTGCCTGCTAGGATATTGGACCCCTTTGGGTTCAGGTGTAACCCGTCATTTTTGTACAGATCAGACCTCCCCCAGAAGAGGCCCCAGTGATCCAGGAACCCGAAGCCCTGCCCCCTACACCAGTCTCTCAGCCATGCATTAATATGCCTGATCATGCTATTCTTGCACTCGTTAACACGTGGCACAGGCAGCAATCCTGAGATTACTACCCTGGAGGTCCTGCTTTTCAGCTTCCTACCCAACTCCCAGAATTCTCTCTTCAGGACCTCCTCCCTTTTTCTACCTATGTCAATGGTACCAACGTGTACCAAGACTTCTGGCTGTTCACCCTCTCCCTTCAAACCTGGTGAACAACTCCCATGGAATTCAAGTATTCTAACCTTGAAATCTACCCATAACCTTTTAAAAATATCCATGATTCTCAGGCTTAGCCTGAGGTGTTTAATTCTAAACATTATGAGTAAACATACTTCCAGCAACTTCCATCATATTGTCTTATGACTTCATGCGTTTCATCGATACTGTTACGCATCTGTTTAAATACAGACAGATGATAAAATGAAAACAACAAGATCCCTCCAATCTCTTGACTCTTGTCTTCAATTTTCGTTTCAGGCCCAATGTAACTGCTGCCCAGTATCAGAGACCTCCAAGAGGACCACAAACTTGTTGTCGGGTTTGGAGGCCTGCGTGCCTCAATGTCCGAGAGAATATGCTGGCTGGAACCAGGGCTTTATGCTTGGGCTCATGGAAGGGTAGAGGCCAGACTAAGAGTGATTCACTGCTCCTCCAGGTTCGGGGGCTCAGCTCAGTTTTAATGATCCTGACCGGTTGAACAAAACTGTTATGGAAACAGCAATGGAGAATCCTTCTGCATCTGAGTGTGACGGTATTCCTGAGTCTCCACCCAGGACTTGCATGACTGACAGGAGTGAAAACCAAGAGGAAGCAACAGACACGATGAAGAAAGCCCTGAACACTGCCAGAGATAGAAGACCCTCACTGCTGCCAGGAATACTAATGGCATTACAGATAGAGAGGGGAGAAGGAGAGGAGAGGGATGAGAGGGGCGCGGGCGTGGGGGAAAGAGGGGCGCAGGTGAGGGGGAGAGAGGGGCGCAGGCAAGGAGACGAGCAGGGTGCGGGCGTGGGAGAGAGAAGGGCACGGGCGAGGGGGAGAGAAGGGCGCGGGCATAGGGGAGAGAGGGGCGCGGGCATAGGGGAGAGAGGGGCGCGAGTGAGGGGACGAGCAGGGTGCGGGCGTGGGGGAGAGAGGGGTGCGGGCGAGGGGACGAGCAGGGTGCGGGCGTGGTGGAGAGAGTGGTGCGGGTATGGGGGAAAGAATGAGAAAAAGGAAGGAGAGAGGGAGGGGAGAGGCAGTGGGATCTCTCTCTATACGTATACATAAATACACACAGATATATATACACACACACACATATATATATATATATATATATATATATAAACCAATAGTAACATATTAACATATTGCTTATAACACCCAACTCACAGCGACAGTTAAACAAAGCCTTGCAAATTCCAACAGCATTTTAATCCACTGACGTTGAACTAATTTAAAGCACGTGTTACTTGGAGAACAGTTTTCCTTGTTTACCACCCAACCACCCAAGCCAAAATAATTTTAAGTACATTTTGCCACAGATTAACACTTGTATCGGGCTGCCTCAGTTAATATGTACACAAGAGGTCCTGCTGATGCTGGAAATCCAGAACAACACACACAAAATGCTGGAGGAACTCAGCAGGTCATCAGCATCTATGGAAGGGAGTAAATGTCAAAGTTTCATACAGAGACCCTTCATCAGGACTGGAAAGGAAGGGGGAAAAGGCCAAAATAACAACACAAGAGTTTCTGCAGATGCTCAAAATTTTCAGCAACACACACGGTAGGGGAACTCAGCAGGTCAGGCAGCATCTATGAATTGAATGGACTTTATTTCTTATATCTTTCACATACATGAGGGGTGAAAATCTTTAATTTACTTCTCTGTCTATATGTGTAATGTGCAGTCAAAGTAATTTATAATAATTTATGATAAATAGAACAGTCAATGTAACATACAAATACACTCAAATCAGCGTGAGTTAATCAGTCTGGCCTGGTGGGAGAAGCTGTCGCGGAGCCTGTTGGTCCTGGTTTCCCAGATGCTGATTTATGCTGATTTCCCAGATGGTAGCATCTGGAATAGATTGTGGTTGGGCTGACTTGGGTCCCCAATGATCCTTCGGGCTCTTTTTTTCACACCTGTCTTTGTCAATGTCCTGAATCATGGGAAGTTTGCAACTACAGATGTGCTGGGCTGTCCGCACTACTCTCTGTAGAGTCCTGTGATTAAGGGAGGTACAGTTCCCATACCAGGCAGTGATGCAGCCAGTCAGGATGCTCTCAATCGTGCCCCTATAGAAAGTTCTTAGGATTGGGGGCCCATACCAAACTTCTTCAACAGTCTGAGGAGAAAGAGGCGCTGTTGTGCCTTTTTCACCACACAGCTGGTGTGTACAGACCACGTGAGGTCCTTGGTGAAGTTGATGCCGAGGAACTTAAAGCTGTTTACCCTCTCAACCCCAGATCCATTGATGTCAATAGGGGTTAGCCCATCTCCATTCTTTCTGTAATCCACAACCAGCTCCTTTGTTTTTGTGACATTTAGGGAGAGGTTGTTTTCTTGACACCACTGTGTCAGAGAGAGGACTTCTTCCCTGTAGGCTGCCTCGTTATTGAGGGAGTTGAGGAATAAGGGCTCAACGCTTCGGCTGAGACCCTTTATTAGGATAGGAAAGGAAGGAGGCAGAGTTCAGAACAAGGAGATTGGGGTAGGAGAATAAAAATCACAGCGATAACAAAAGACAATATATGTTAACAGAAAATCATAAACAAGGGTACTGGAAATCCAAAGCAACACACACAAAACAGGTCCGGCAGCATTTATAGAGAGGACCTTCATGAGAGCTCAGCCCGAAATACTGACTCTTTATTCTTCTCTCTCCATAGATGCTGACCTGCTGAGTTTCTCCAGGGGTAGCGGGGTGTGTGTGTGTGTGTGTGTGTGTGTGTGTGTTTAATTATATTTTTCATGAATTCTATTCACAGAAGCACAATACTGTCACAATAATTTTAAACAGCATCAGGTGTTAAAAAAAACAGAAGTATACAACTTGACACATTTACGAAGCCTAGACTTCTATTCAGAAAAGGCTTAATAAATGTCTAAATCGGGTGTCGTACAATCTCAGCTACTAAACGACATGTTGCGAATACCACACATATCATGAGTAAATGAGCAGCCTTTAAGGCGCCAGATTCCTAGTTCACCAAGGGGTGCAATTTGTGAAATTCTATTCTGAACACCCTCACTTGAAAGGACTCGGTTAACTTGTTCTGGATGCTTCACCCAAAAAAAAAATGCATGTGCAAGTTACTTCATGGATATGCAAGTCAAAAGAAGGACTCAAAGGTTCATTTATCAACGTATACATCTCTGAGATTCTTCTTCTCCAGATAACCATGAAACCTAAAAAATAAGAATGGTAACACAATCATTAACCACCTTCCCCACACAAAAAAACAAGAAAGATCAAGCGAAAAACACAGAATATTAAAAAACTATAAGACTGAAAAACAAAGGTGCACAGCCCATAGTCCAAGTCAATATCCATTTCACAGAAAGACATCGGTATCATTCTCCAGGCACATAGAGTCTCCCCTCTTGGGCAGCAGAGCAATCCCACCAGCAAACAAAAGCTGGCACTCACCTTCTACACTCGCTTCAATGGTTCAATCTCCCTTGTCGCTTTAATTGGCAAAACGCAGTCGAACATCGCGCCCCCCCCCCCACAGCCTCCTCACCTTGAGGCTCAACGCCTTCCGGAGACAGTAAAGCGATGGATCGTGCAAAAGATCTCCAAACTGCAAATCACAGGCTCCAACAGTCCCAGAAACACATTTGACTGTGGGAGCATTGTATGCGGGCACCATCTTGATCAGTATCATTTTGCAATTACATCAATTATATTCCAAACAAGCAAGTAATCAACATGTGGCATTGGACTGGAGACCAATCTTGGTGTCTGATGGAAGGTCACTGATTTTATCTGCCTCTACAGATGCTGTCTGACCAGATACATATTCCGAACTGTTTCTCAAAGTTCAAAGTTCAAACACCCAATGTGCAGAGAGAAAAAAAAAACACAGACACACATTGTGCATTCAGAACGAAAGTGAGTCTGCAGACACGAAGTCTGGAGCAGGCCTCAGCCTCAGCCTCAGCCTCAGCCTCAGTTCAGTGCAGAGCCAAATAAATGCCACGGAGCGGTAGCAGAACCAGGCCAGCCCCCGCCTCTGGATCCGACTCCCTGTCTTTTAAAACTGGCCCAGCGTTTGAATTGTGCAAACATCAGGTCGTTCTTCACTCTAGGAGCCGGGCCCTGTTGCTTCGAATAGCTCTGAGCCCGGACTTTGATGAGCCAAGGTCGGCCCGGCACTTAGATCAATCAAACCACAGGTCTTTCCTGGCTCTCGGTTTAGGTGGATGGGCCTCAACTTTCCCTCACATCTGCTCGCCTCGAATCTGCTGTTTAATAAACATCGACTGTATATTCATTTCCACAGATGTTGCCTGACCTGCTGAATTCCTCCAGCATCTTGTGTGAGTAACTAATCTTATCCCCCGCAGAATCAGGATGGATTCAATCAGAAATGCACACGTTAAGCGCAAAGAAGAGTCTTCCACTTGTATCATTACAAAGTTACAATTGTTTTTGTGAAGACTTTATGCCTAACTCCTCCAAGAGGACTACAACTTTATCGTGGTTTGAAGGCTTACGTGCCTCAATGACCCGGAGAGCTATCTTGGCTGGAGTCAGGGTTTTGTGCTTTGGCTCTTGGTAGGCTCATCCATGCCAAACAGATGAAAAGGTTGAGGCCAGAGTAAGAGTGGTCCACCAGTCCTCCAGGTTTGGAGGTTCAGCTCAGAGTTAACAGCCCCAACTGGTAAAACAAAATTGTTAAGGAAACAGAAATAAAGTGCCTTCATTGTTGCCCTAAACAGCAGCGGTGTACCGAGCAGCAAGTTATGCCTAACTGATAAATATCAGACCCAAACAGAATTTCTTCCCTCTTATTGTGAAAAGGAAGATACAAAGCAAAAGATACATAGCCAAAAAGGTAGATCAAAAGCAGTGTACTAGAATACCTTGCTGTGATATTTTGTGAGTAGCTACAGAAGCCAACCTCTCGAAAAATAATATTTATTTTCACAATGATTTGTTACAAGTGCTTCTTAGTGAGCAACTTTTAAACTGAAGCCAACCGGGTTCCACATTGGGAGTCTGTGTCACTAATAGAACTTAAGGACTAATGCAGTTTTGGCTTTGTTCTCCAGTGACAGTCTGAGAACAATTTAAACCAAAAGAGTTCAAAGTTCAAAGTAAATTCTATTATAAAAGAACATATATGTTACCATATACAACCCTGAGAGTCATTTTCCTGTGGGCATACTCAGCATATCTGTAGAATAGTAACTATAACAGGATCAATGAAAGATCAACCAGAAAACAAACTGTGTAAATGCAAATATAAGTAAACAGCAATAAATAATGAGAACCTAAAATAATGAGATAAAGAGCCCTTAAAGAGAGATTATTGGTTTTGTCAAGCGATATGGGATGCCATTGATAATTAAAATGGGGACACCTCTTTTTCCCTTTTTAGGGAGAGAGAGAGCCTGTGGTATGCCGAATTACCAGGTGAACGAGCAGCCTTTGGGGTACTGCAAGTCTGTGTCTTTATTGATGCTTTGTTGCACACCTCAGTGCTCAGTGGAAGGTGCAAATGCTCTTTTTTTGCTGGTGGGGGGGTCGTCTCTTTGCTGCTGCTTATGCATGGGAGGGGGGAACTGAGGGAGGCTTTGGGGTTCACACATTTAACTGTCATTGGGGCACTCCTCTGTTTTTGTGGATGTTTGCAAAGAACAAGAATTTCAGGATGTATATTGTATACATTTCTCTGATATTAAATATGCCTATTGAAACCTATTGGTGAGCGCTGTATTGCATGGAGGGGAGGACGGAAGGCTGATAAGGAGCGTAAAGTGATTTCCAAGCATTGAAGAGACGCACGCAACTTGGGCTACGACGTCAGCCTCTCCCTCACGAATTACTTGCCCCCAACTTCCCCTTATGTGCCCCCGACTGACTTATGGGAGCGGTGTAGTAGAAAATTGGAGGGAAATTTTCATTCTAAAGGAGGAATGTTTACACTCCACAACTCAGCTGCTGGTCTGTCACTTTACTGTTGTTGTAAATGTTGCAAAAGGTGGATTGTGTAGGTTAGAAGTGAATTTCATGGAAAAGTTATTGAGAACTTATTACCCAGAAATAGTCACACAGTTGGTAAGAACCTTATAATATTCAAGAAAGGCAAGATAAGCTTAACTACTTGCTCCTTTCAAGAACGGTTGGCTAAAAATTCATTTTCTACTCAAAAGAGCATTAACAATTATTTTTGGACTATTATATCTACAACTTACTGATCATACTAACATACCATGAGCTATTAACTTTTACGCTGGGGTTCCCTGAGACCTGAAAATTATTTCAAGGGTTTCCTCCAGGGCAAAAAGGTTGAGAAAGGCTGGCATAGACTATTTTCTAAATGGGGACTGGTGCATGTTTCCTCGTCTTACCCTAAAATAAGCGGCCTAAGTGTATTCAAACGTACTGAAGCCAAGCATTCTGAAACTTATTTAAAGAATAAGCGAAATGGTCAACAACAAAAAAAATAATTCCCCTAACTCTAACCAAACTAAAACTGAACTAGAGACAAAGTACAAATAAGACACTATACTCTTCACTTCTACACGCCCCCACCAATGTGGCTAACTACCTATCGTAAATGCGGAACACAAAATATATTACAGACAAACAGAAATTGGCTCCTTCAATAGCTTACAGACAAAGGGGTTAAAGTGACAACTTACCACTAAACATAACTGCCCAGTTAAGGATTTATGACCGATTTTTAAAACATGGGACATACCTTCTATGCTGAGAAGTACAATTTAAGACCAATTGGTTCACATCAACCTGCAGTGCTGCCTCTCCGCATATTGACTTACACTAGGAGTATATTTTCTAAAGACATGAATTATGTGAGAAATTGATTTTCTTTCTTCCTACTGCTGCACACAAATAATGCTGTGAATTTAAAGCCTACAGTTCAATCAATACAGTAAGTACCACACATTACCGGGCAAGTCAAAAGAAGTATTGGCAGGCAGGAGGAACCCTGAAAAGTTCAATGGTTCAAATGGCCCAATTTGATATCAGAGAATGTATACACTATACAACCTAATATTCTTACTCATCACAGACATCCATGAAACAGAAAAAAAATCCCAACAAATAAATGACAGAAAACATTAGAACCCCAAAACCCTCACACCTGCTCCCACACACGAGCAGTGGCAAAAGCATCAACTCCCCCTCACCACCACCCAAGCAATAGCAAAGCCCCCGGAGACCATGATTTAGAGTCCATCATAAACTACTGTTCATTCCAACACCCCAACATCTCAGACAGGCTCTCCCTCTCTCATATAAGTTGATCATATATTCCCTGATTCCAAGGAGAATAAGTTAAGGGAGCTCAGAATACCTGTAGGAAGACATCAGAAGTACATAAAAAGTTCAAAGTACATATATTATCGAAGTATGTATATATTTTACAACCTTGTGATCTTCTCCTAAAAGGCAGCCATGAAACAAAGAAACGTAAAAGCACCCATAAAAACCGACTGACACCCAGTGTGCAGACACAGAAAAAAACAAATACTGCAAACAATGAAAGTAAGCAAATAGCAATTAAAATGAAAGTCAGTCCTCAGACACGAAGCCTGGAGCAGCTGGAGTAGGCCACACCCTCAGCCTCAATTCAGTGCAGAGCCCAGTAAATGTCACAGAGCCCAGAGCAGGCCACACCCTCAGCCTCAGTTCAGCGTATAGCAGAGTAAACGTCACAGAGCCCAGAGCAAGCCACACCCCCAGTCTCAGTTCAGTGCAGAGCCCAGTAATCGTCACAGAGCCCAGAGCAGGCCACACCCCCAGTCTCAGTTCAGTGCAGAGCCCAGTAAACGTCACAGAGCAGTGAGCAGAACCGGCCTGGCCCTCACCTTTGGTCCCAACACCTTGCCTTTCCAAAGTGCAAAGGAACAAGCAATATGGAGGTGGGGGGTGAAGTGGGCAAGACAGCATGCAAGAGCGGTGGGGAGGAGGAGTGAAAGAACATTATGAGAGAAAAAAATGAATGATAAAGAGAAGCAAGGAAAGAAGAAAGAAAAGTGGGAGGGAAAGCGAGATGTTCTTAGGGACATTGCTAGAGAGACAAATACTGCCTCAGGAAGCACTTATGGGTGACCTTATAACAGCTAATGAATCTCAGCGACTTCTAGCTGGAAGCCGATGAAACAAGGAAAACAACTAAATACTTTGTTAATCGCTCCTTTTTCTGGCAAACAATTATTGCAAGCAATAGTCTGTAATTTCCCTTTGGACATGGAAGCAATTCAATGTGGCAGAACCAAGACAAAGAGAGATGAGGCAGCGAGCCTATCGCCAAGAGTGAGGAAGACTGGAGGTTCGATCGATTTAAGTGCCAGGCTGCATCAGAAAGGTCAGGTACAAGTCAAACTGAGGCGGTGAGGTCCAGGCGGCAGAACGAACCGAGGCAACTGATCCCTATGTTTGGACAACGATTCAGGCGCCAGGTGTTGGGCTGGTTCAGCTCGTTGCTTCACCCTGAGCTGAACTAAGGGCCTGTAGAGCAACTCACTTTGCCGACTTCAGTTCAGAACTCTATTTGCTTGCATTTATTGTTTCCATGATTTGTTTTTTTTTCCTCTCTGTACATTGGGTGTTTGACAGTCTCCTACTTTTAATGGTCTTTCTTTGGGTTTCTTTTTTTTTCGTGGCTGCCTATTAGAAGACAAATCTCATGGTTGCATAATGTATACATACTTTGATAATAAATGTACTTTGAACACTGAACATCACCTCAAAATAAACACAAATGCCTGGTTGGACATTGCATGAGGCGAGCTGTAACAATTCTACACTAAAAAAAAAGGCAGGGAGCCTTATTTACTCCAGTTTTTTAAAATCTTGATTTTGGAATGTGTAGCAAACTAAATTTAATCTCCAATTAAATCAGCAGCATGCCTATTCTCAGGTATTGAATGTTTGACAGCATGATATGATGGAGATGATGTTTCCTTTGGACAGAGTCTCGGACACAGCCTCAGAATAAAGGGACATCTATTTGGAACAGCGATGAGAAGGAATTTCTTCAGCCAGAGGGTGGTGAATCTGTGCACTTCGTTGCCACGGACAGCTGTGGAGGCCAGGTCACTCGGTGCATTTAAGGTGGAGGAAAGGTTATGGAGGAAGGCAACAAAATGGGGTTCAGCCATGATGAAATGGTGGACCAGATTCAACTGGCCAAATGGCACAATTCTGCTCCTATATCTATGGTCCTTTACTTATCCTTATGCCTGTGTTTTTAAGACCATTATTCACCACCCTCTAGCTAAAGAAATTCCTCCTCATCACCATTCTAAAGGGACGTCCTTGTTTCCTCACACACTGTTGATTTCTGCAACTCTCCATATGCATTAAAAATCCCAGATTGAAACCACAGTCTCAATCCCGTGGGTTTATTGGGAATCACAGATGAACAGTTAAGATCCTGACATTGAACAAACAGAGAAAGAAATTTGATTATAATGACCACATAAAACAAGCAGTTTCATCAATACAGAAGGAAAAGAAATGTGGAGGACCACAAATGAGACAGTTGCCAAAAGAGCACCCCCCCCCCCACCTCCCCGAAAAACACCTTTCAAGTCTTCATCAGCTTTCAGCTTTACTAAAAGCAAAGAATTGTTAACTGGAAAAGAAGCGTCTGGCAAAGTGAAGGAAATAAGCTTATAATTCTTGTACACAGCTTTAGCATTAGAGGAGATTATGGGAGCTCCACGAGACGGGAGCAAGTAATGCCAAAAACTTTTTGGCTGCTATTGCAGCAAGGCTACACTTGTCATAAGAACTGACCCCTTTGAAGATGCTCAATGAACACAGAAAATACTGCAAAGAAGAGTGATGGCAAGATTCAAACATTACGTGGAGCAATAGAAATTGTGAACATCTAAGGCAAACTTCAAGAAGAATTTGGTGTGCGATTCTCCCCACAAGAATTCCCACCCAGGACATGCTCTCTCCTCACTGCTGCCATCAGGAAAAAGACCACCAGGTTCAGGAATAGTTATTACCCCTCAATCATCAGGCTCTTGAACAAAAGGGGTTAACTTCACTCAACTTCACTTGCCCCATCATTAAAATGTTCCCACAACCAAAGGACTCACTTTCAAGGACTCTTCATCCCATGTCCTTGATATTTATTGCTTATTCATTACTATTATTTCTTCTTTTTGTATTTGCACAGTTTGTTGTCATCTGC
Source organism: Mobula birostris (assembly GCF_030028105.1). Taxonomy (NCBI): domain Eukaryota; kingdom Metazoa; phylum Chordata; class Chondrichthyes; order Myliobatiformes; family Myliobatidae; genus Mobula; species Mobula birostris. The sequence continues at coordinate 111,453,892 of NC_092381.1, read as the reverse complement.
ATTCTGGTTGAACACCCCAGTTAGGTGGTCTTTCATTGATTCTGTTATGGTTATTACTCTATGGATTTATTGAGTATGCCCACATGAAAATGAATCTCAGAATTATGTATGGTGACGTATATGCACTTTGACAATAAAATTGATTTACTTTGAACTTTACAAACAGAGCAACCATCAAGCTGCTGGTCAATGAGCCAAGCCATAACTATGAGGGGCGGGATCATCACCTTGAGTTCCTGAGGTGCAGAGAGTAATATCGCTTGGAGTTCAGCCATCCCATCCTCCTTCTCCTCCTCCCACCTTTTCATTCTGGCATCTCCCACCTTCCTTCTCAGTCCTGAAGGAGGGTCTTGGCCCGAAAAGTCGACTATTTATTCATTTCTGAGCTGCTGTTCTTCCAGCGTTTTGTGTGTGTTACTCTGGATTTCCAGCATCTGCAGACTCTCTCCTGTTTGTGATGATAATGTGAACTGCAATATATCTTCTGAAACAGCCCAGATAAGTTAACTTTAATCGTTCAGCTGCTGAGTTTTTTTTTTAACTTGACCATTTTGTCATAGTGTCAAACTGAAAGAACATTTCAATGCATTTAAATTTTTGGGCTCTGATTTGCATCTGGCTCAATGGTCAGGGACTGACTGAATACCATAGTTACACACACAACATGCTGGAAAAACTAAGCAGGTCAGACAACATCTATGAAACTGAATAAACAGTTGATCTTTGGCCAAGACCATTCTTCAGGACTGGAAAGGAAGAGTGCAGAAGGCAAAAGGAGGTGATTGGGGTGAGGGGCCGAATGCCACTCCATCTTTGTATAGTGACTTCTGGTTGATGAGAAGGAGCTATCAAGGGTACTGGAGTCTTTTGGGAATGTCCATTCAAGTTCAAGTCAAATCTATTGTCATTTAACTATATACATGTAAACAAGGTAGTGATTCCCTGGACCAGGGGGTAAAGCACAGTTGTACACACAACACACATATAGCACACAATGACTTAGGAATGGAAGTATTAAATCTACCAATGAATTACGCATAGATAAACAAAGTAAAGTGCATAAATTAAATATTGTAGCATACAGTACAAACTATCCGATGACACTTCCCATGCAGTGCGGCAGGAAATTCAGAAGCCTAATGGCCTGAGGGAAGAAGCTGTTTCCCATATTGACTGTTCTTGTTTTTATGCATCGGAGACTCCTGCCTCATGGTAGAAAGTTAAAGAGGATGCTGGATGGGTGGGTGGGGTCCTTAATAATACTAAGGGCCTTGCGTATGTAGCACTTCTGAATAATGTCCCCAGTAGATAGCAGGAAGACAGCTATTATCCTCACAGTCCTTTGTGGGGACTTCTGGTCTGATGCTCTGCTGCTCCCATACCAGATGGGGATGTAGCTTGCCAGGATGCTCTCAAAGATGCTCCTGTAAAATTCAGTTAAGTTAAGGGAGATGGGGGGGGGGGGGGGGGGTGGAGGGCGCCTCGCTCGCCTCAATCTCCTCAGTAGTGGAGGTGCTGCTGTGCCTTCCTATTCAGAGAGGTAATATTGAGGGATGAGGTGAGGTTATCCGTGATGTAAACTCCTGGGAACTTGGTGCACTTAACCCTCTCTACAGAGGAGCTATAATTTTGCAAAGGGAGATGGTTTATCCACACCTTCCTAAAGTCCACAATCATGTGTAAACTGTCGACGTTTCAGGCTGAGACCCTTGGTCTAACTGAAGTAGACACATGTTTGAACTCTTCACCAGACCGCACAAAATCGCCACCTGAAATTTGTACACTGCTTCAGGTTTGAGTGTTTAAAGATTCATCGGCCACTATGATGGAATAGGTCACGTAACTAGAATTTTAAAAGGGAACTTTGCTTTTGGGTAGATATGAGACAAATTGTTTTGCCTAAGGGATCAATGCTGTCCTTTGGAGTATGTGAAATGCTTCAAAGTGTGGATCAGTAAATAGCAAGGCAGCTGGTCAAATTGATTTTAAAAAAGTTGGGTAATCACTATTGCCTTAAAGCAGGGATTCCCAACCTGGGTCCTCAGATCCCTTGGTTAACACAGGGGCCAAGACACAAAAAAGGTTGGGAACCCCTGTCATAAAGAAACATCTATTAAGGCCTTCCAATGGGTTTTGACATGGTTTCACCTCTTCTCTCCTGCTTGTCACCTCCCCCAGGTCCCCTCCTCCTTCCCTATCTCCTATGGTCCACTCTCCTCTCCAATCAGATTCCTTCCTCTCCAGCCCTTGACCTTTCCCACCCACCTGCCTTCACCTTCCAGCTAGCCTCTTCCCCCCCCCCCGCACCAACTTTTTATTCCAGCATCTTCCCCATCCTTTCCAGTTCTGAGGAAGGGTCTCAGCCTGAAACGTTGATAGTTTACTCTTTTCCATAAATGCTGCCTGGCCTGCTGAGTTCCGCCAGCATTTTGAATGTGTCACGTTAAAACCAACTCCAACTAACATAGGTTTCTCCACATTATTTCTTTGCTCTTTTTCATCTTCTTTTAATGAAGTCTTCTCCCCCAACAAAATGGGTTTCCAACTCTAACCAGTGAGTGAATACTTTTAGCACAATCCCTACAAACCAGCATGCATGTACCTGGTACCTCTTACATGTGAAGTCTGCATTGAAGTGCATCACAACCAATTAATTCCCTTATTATACCAGCTAGATAGACCAGTTAGTTGAGTGGTATCATAGTAACAACCTTACACTCAACGGCAGAAAGACCAAAGAATTGATTGTGACTTCAGAAAGGGTAAGACAAGGGGACACATACCAATGCTCAGAGGGATGAGAGATGGAAAGAGTGAGCAATTTCAAGTTCCTGGGTGTTAATATCTCTTAGGACCTAACCTAGTCTCAATATATTGATGCACGCATGACAGCAACTTTATTTCATTCATACATCGAGGAGATTTGGTATGTTACCAGTACATGAGAACATTTCTACAGATGTACCATGGAGAGCATTCTAACGGGCTGTATCACCGTCTGGTGTGGAGGAGGGGGTGCTACTGCCAGGATTAAAGTAAGCAGCAGAGACTCCATCGTGGGCAAGAAATCTTCAAGAAGTGGTGCCTCTAAAAGGTGTCATCCATCATTAAGGATCCCCATCACCCAGGATATGCCCTCTCCTCATTGCTACCATCAGGAACGAGGTACAAAAGCCTAAAGGCACACACTCAACAATTCAGGAACAGCTTCTTCCCTGATTTCTGAATGGACATTGAACCTACTTCACTACCCTTTTTTATTTCTGATCTTGCACTGCATATTCAATTTAATTATTTAATATATATATAATTAATGTTTCACAGTTTTTCCCCCTATATTATCATGTATTGCATTGTACTGTTGCCGCGAAGACAACAAATTTCACGATATTAAACCCAATTCTGATTCCAGCTGCTATCATCCGGGAAACGGTACCGCAGAATTAAAGCAGGACCAACAGGATCTGGGACAGCTTCTTCCACCAGGCCATCAGACCGATTAATTCAGCTGAAACAATTGTATTTTTACTCTATATTGACTGTCCTGTGTACATACTATTTATTACAAGTTACTATAAATTGCACATTGCACATTTAGATGGAGACGCATCGTAAAGATTTTTACTCCTCGTATATGTGAAGGATGTCATAAAGTCAATTCAATTCTGATTCTGGCAGACTATGTCATGTGCACTTCAACTGAACTTCTCTGCATGCACACCAACCTATTTTATTGGGTTTCTTAAAGTGAGTCATCAAATTGTCTAAACACTGAAAATGAGCAATATACAATCCTCCCACATTCTTTCTACAAATTATTGCAACATGGATCTCAGTATAGAGATTAATGCATTGTTTGAGGTGGTGATTTTCAAACAGGGCGCCTCTCCTTGGAGGATGTTAAAGTTCCCAGGCACTATTTCAGAAGAGTGGGAGGTCTTGAACCAACATTTATCCCTCAATCAACAGCACTGAGTTACAGGGAAAGATTGAATAGGTTAGGTCTTCATTCTCTGGAATAAGACCATAAAACAAGAGGACATGAGTTGAGAGTTAAAGGGCAAAAGTTTAGGGGTAACATGAGGGGGAACTTCTTTACTCAGAGAGTGGTAGCTGTGTGGAACGAGCTTCCAGCAGAAGTGGTTGAGGTAGGTTCGATGTTGTCATTTAAAGTTAAATTGGATAGATATATGGACAGGAAAGGAATGGAGGGTTATGGGTTGAGAGCAGGTCAGTGGGACTAGGTGAGAGTAAGAGTTCGGCACGGACTAGAAGGGCCGAGATGGCCTGTTTCCATGCTGTAATTGTTGTATGGTTATATGGTTGTAAGATATAGGAACAGAATTAGGCCTTTTGGCCCATCGAGTCTACATCCCCATTTCATCACAGCTGACCCATTGTCCTTCTCAGCCTCAAACTCCTGACATGGATGAGTTGGGCTGTAATACTCTAAAAAGGGAGTTTTAAAAGTAACAGGTCTAAAAACAAGCAACTTCACAGGATTGCATGGAATATCATCAAAGGATTATTCTTCAAATGATTCTACAAGCTCAAAGTGGGGGGTCACTCCATAGAAAATTTAATAATAGCATAAGTAAAATCCCTATTGTCTAAAAAAATGTTTAAAAAAACATACAGGAATTCATCTAGCTCAATAGGCACACAAGTCATTCACAACATAAAGCCAAGTTTAATGTACAAGGATATTTTATGGGCTCCTCTTGTCACATTGAGGCCACCCTCAGAGTGGAGGAGCAACACCTTATATTCCATCTGGGTAGCCTCCGACCTGATGGCATGAATATCGATTTCTCCTTCTGGTGAACAAATTTCCTCCCTCCCCCTCTTCTATTCCCCACTCTGGCCTCTTACCTCTTCTCACTTCCCCCGGTTCCCTCCTTCTTCACTTTCTCCTCTGGTCTACTTTCCTCTCCTATCAGATTCCTTCTTCTCCAGTCTTTCACCTTTCCCACCCACCTGGCTTCACCTATCATCTTCTAGCTGTCCTCCTTCCCCTCCCCCCACCTTTTTATTCTGATGTCTTCCCCCTTCCCTTCTAGTCCTAATGACGGGTCTCAGTCTGAAACATAGACTGTTTATCCATTTCCATAGGTGCTGCATGATCTATTGAGTTCCTCCAGCACTTTGTGGATTTCCAGTTTCTCAGAATCTCTTATGTTCTTATTCTACCTTCTGGCCCCTTCCTTTCCAGTCCTGATACAAAGATAAGAACATAAAAAATAGGAGCAGGAGTCGGCCATCTGGCCCATTGAGCCTGCTCCGTCATTCAATAAGATCACGGCTGATTTGATCATGGACCATGGTCGATCTCTACCTATCTTTTCCCCATAACCCTTACTAACCCCTACTAAGCAAAAATCTACCCAACCCTGTCTTAATTTATATTTACTGAGGTAGCCTCCACTGTTCCATCGGGCAGAGAATTCCACAAATTCACCACTCATCTCCATTCTAAATTTACTCCCCGAATCTTGAGGCTATGTCCCTTAGTTCTATTCTCACCTACCAGTGGAAACAACTTTCCTGCCTCTATCTTATCAAGGGTCTCAGCCCAAAACGTCAATTGTTTATTCCTTTCCGTAGATACCGCCTGACCTCGAGTTCCTCCAGCATTTAGTGTGTGTTGCTCTGGATTTCCAGCATCTGCAGCATTTAAGTTTTTCTTTATAAAGATACAGAGCAGGGAATAGGCCCTTCGAGCCACACTGTCCAGCCACCGCCACCCCCCCCCAACTTTAATCTGAGCCTAATCACAGGACAATTTACAAATTAACCTACCAACCGGTATGTCTTTGGCCTGTGGGAGGAAACTGGAGCCCGCCGAGGAAACCCATGCGGTCATGGGGGGGGGGGGGGGCGGTGGACGTACAAGCTGTTAACAGACAGTGGTTGGCATTGAACCTGGGTCGCCTGTACTATACAGCTTTGCCAACGGCCAGGTGGCAGAGAGGAGTTTCGGAGGTGGATGCCACTCCAGTGACAATCTACCATGCTGCTGCACCCACTGAAGCTCATTTGTCTTTGTCAGATCCTATTTGCTATTGAAATTTGTCCAAAACTGTACTTGTTCGTAGCTTAGCTGCCAAACAAATTTATTGAAATAAATGGAAGAGTGGATGGCTTGATCACTGGGTTAGTTACACAGAGACCTGGCTTCCTATCGCACCATTGCTAGCTATAAAATTTGAATTTAAGTTTCAGAATAATTTCAGTTAACCACTAAACAATTAGGGTGATGTAAAAACCATCTGGTTCAGTAATATTGTAAATTCTGTTGTTCCTATCCACCTTGTGTCTGAAATTACAAACAAGTCACACAATTCAAGGGGAATTAGCAACCAGCAATAATTGTTGGCATTGCCACATCAGAATCAGATTTAGTGTCACCAGCATATGTTGTGAAATTGGTTAACTTAGCAGCAGGAGTATAATACGATATATGATAATATGTAATAAATAAAAATTGATTGAATATGTATCTGTTCCTGAATCGTTGAGTGTGTGCCTTTAGGCTCCTGTACCTCCTTACTGACAGTAACAATGAAAAGAGAGTATGTCCTGACTGATGGGGGTCCTTAATAATGAACGTTGTCTTTCTGAGGCACTGCTCCTTGAAGATGTCCTGGATACCACATAGGCTAGTGCCCAAGATGGAGCTGAGCAATTGTACAATTTTCTGTAGCTCTTTCAATCCTGTGCAGTAGCCGCACCCCCCTCCATACCATAGCGTAATGCAGCTGTCAGAATGCTCTCCATGAACATCGAGAGAAGTTCGAGTGTTCCCGGAGACAATTCATTTCAGACTTCTGATGAACACCAGCTTGCTATTTCTTTTCTTTGCACTACTTATTGATTGTGTAATTTATACATTTTTGTCTTTGCAAAACAACAAATTTCACATCATAAAAAGAGGAGATTCTGCAGATGCTGGAAATCCAGAACAACACACACAAAATGCTGAAGGAAGTCAAGAGTTCAGGCACATCTATGGAAATGAAGAGTCCATGTTTCAGGCTGAGACCCTTCTTCAGGACTGAGAAGAAAAGGGGAAGATGCCAGAATAAAATGGTAGGGGAGCGGAAAGATAGCTACAAGATTATAGATGAAGCCAGGTAGATGGGAAAGGTCAAGGGCTGGAGAGGAAATAATCTGATAGGAGAGGAGAGTGGACCATCGGAGAAAAGGGAAGGAGAGGGAGGTGATAGGCAGGTAAGAAGTAAAATGTCAGAGAGGTGAATAGAGGGGGCAGGGAATTTTTTTTAAAACCAAGAAGTCAATATTCATGCCATCAGGTCAAAGGCTACCCAGATGGAATATAAAGGTGTTGCTCCTCCACCCTGAGGATGGCCTCACCGCGGCACAAGAGAAGACCACAGACCAACACATTGGAACGGAATGGGAATCAGAATTAAAATGTTTGAGACCAGACCAGGAGGTCCCGCTTGTGGCAGATGGTGGAGGTACTAGACGGAGCAGAATTTCACATCATACGTCTGTGATAATAAACCTGAGGCTAACATTTACGGGAGTTGTTAATCATAACCAGCATCCTATGTACACCGAATGAAAATTTTGCTTTTTAAGAAGTTTTTTTCAAAACAATTTTGTTTAATTATGGAAATACTGTCTCTTCAGAATAAAACAGAAGGAACTATCACTGATTTGGACATTTTAGGAACAACTTCCTCCTCTCCACCATCAGATTTATTAACAATCCATGGCACGACTTTTTTCTGCACTTTTTATTATTTTGGTAATTTCTCTTTGTTTTTAGATTGCTTGAGATCGAGCAGAATGGGCCCTTCCAGCGACACCATCCAGCAACCCCCAAATGAATCCTAGCCTAATCACGGAACAATTTACAGTCAACAATTAAAGTACCAGCCAGTTCATTTTTGGACTGTGGGAGGAATCCAGAGCACCAGGAGGCAACCCACGTGGTCACAGGGAGAACATACAAACTTCTTACAGGCAGCGGGGGAATTTAACCAGGGTTGTCGATACCGTAAAGTGTTGTGCAAACCACTATGCTGCCTGTCTTTATGCAATTTTTTTAAATGAACCACTGCCACAAAACAACAAATTTCATGACAGATGTCAGTGATAACAAACCTGGTTCTGATATGGAGACAGTTTTTCGAATCCAAAGATGTAAGTTCAGGTACATTTAGGATTATAAATGCTGGTCTCAATAACGGTAAGCACAAAACTACTGGGTCACTGTTAAACATCAATCTTGTTCACTATTGTCCTTGAGGGAAGGAAACCTGCACACTTATCAGTGTGACCTATACGTGGGAGTCAAGACCCAGCAAAGTATCATGTCAGCCTGGATACAATGATGACAGCAGCATCCATATTGGACAGGCACATAGCACAACTGGTAAAGGATAACACACACACAAAAATGCTGGAGAAACTCAGCAAGTCATTCGGTATGCTTAAAGTGGAGGTTGATAGGTTCGTGATCAGCAAGAACATCAAAGGTTATGGGGAGGGAAAGCAATGGGATAATAAATCAGCCAGAATGGAATGGTGGAGCGAACTCAATGGGACTAAGCTTGCTCCCATGTTTTACAGTCAGGCAGCATCTATGAAAAGGAATAAACAATCAATATTTTGGGCCGAGACCCTTTATCAAATGAAGAAATATCAACTCTTTAATCGCTCTCGGGCCCAAGAGCATATTGAATTGGCAGAGCTCGGGACTGAGAGCAAGGAACAACCTGACATTTGGGCGATTTAAAAGGTCAGGGTGTCGGGGCCGGTTCAGCTCACTGCTCCGTGAGGTTTACACATTTCTGCACTGAACAGAGGCTCGGCAACTAACGGGTCCCTGAATCAGCTGCAGCGATGACTGGCTTTGTGACTGTGGACTCACTTTCGTGAACTTCAGTTCTGCATGTTGTTTGCTCACTTTCATTGTTTGCAAGATTTGTTTTTTTCCTCCACATTGAGTGTTTGACGGTCTTTTTTTTAATGGTTTTGATTAGGTTTTTTTCTTTTGTGGTTGCCTGTTAGGAGACGAATCTCAAGGTTGTATATAATATACATACTTTGATAATAAATTTACTTTCAACTTTGAACTTATTCCTCCTCTCCATAGACGCTGCCTGACCTGCTGAATCCCTCTAGCATTTTGTATGTGTTGCTCTGGATTTCCAGCATCTGCAGGATCCCTTATGTTTGTGTTTATGATTTGCTGGTGAAGAATATTTTCCTTTTGTTTTACAGGTCTTCCTACGTAAGGACGATGAGACCACCTTTCTGAAGTTGGGGTTTGTGCTAAAGCTAGTGGTGGTAGTGGGGATAAACTCCCACTACCTATTAAATGCTCCCAGTGGTGTGCACCTCAAATAGCCTCTGACAACCAAGTCCACCTCCTGGCCTTCACGTGTGGCTTAGCTACTAAGCCCAGTAGAACCCTTTCTACTGACAGGAGAAGGGGCAAAGGCAGCCTACTTGCTCTTTAAAACCAGTTGTTTAGGACAGATGGGCTGGTCAACCATGACTGGCAGCTTGTCTGATCTCAGACCTCCATGGTGCCAAGCTGCAATCAGTCTCTGCCGTTATTTTCTACGTGGGGGGGGGGGGGGTCCTGCTACACGGGCAACCACCTTCTCCCCATATCATACCGCCCATCTAGGTAACTAGGACACAACTTCCATGGTCAACTCGGACCAATGGAGGCCACAAACTACAGAGAAAACTGAAACCCAGAACACATCTGTGCCTGTGCAAAAACGGTAAATGAAACCCCAAGATGTAAAGGTGCTTCAGTGTGAAGAGAGGCGAGTTAAATAACCTTTGCTCTTTCTCAGTACTGTTGTACAGCGGGTTAAAAAAAAATCAGATTCCTCAGTATTGTACATGACAGCTGGTATTTTAATTCAAACATCATTCATGTTCCATAGTTGGCCTGTTAAAACGACAAGGACCAAAAACTAATGGCCTTGATTGGTCGTTCTTTAGGCCTGGCACCCTGCAAAGTACAGACAAGAATTGAGGCTGTGACGACTGGTGAAATGAAGAATGTTTGCCAGACAGGGATAACATAATATCTTGTAGATTTGAAACCCTGTCCCATGCACCACTGAACCCACCCGTCCAAGCATCAGGTAAAAAAAAGGGTAAAAAAAAGGGTAAAAAAAAGGGTAAAAAAAAGGCTAGTGCAGAGGTTCCCAACCTTTTTTGAGTGCCATGGACCACCGATTGGGAACCATTGCTAGTTAGAAGAAGCAATAGTTTGAAAAAAAGTATTTCTCCAACAACAAATGTACATTAATGTCAAAAATATCTTTAGAGTCATAGAAAACTATAGCATAGAGGCCCTTCAGCCCATCTGGTCTATGCCAAACCAATTAAACTGCCTACTCCCATCAATCTGCACCTGGACCATACCCCTATCATCCATGTATTTGTCCAAACTTTGAAATTGAGTTCATGCGCACCACTTCCACACTCCCATGACCCTCTGAGTGAAGAAACTTCCCCTCATGTTCCCCTTAAACTTTTCACATTTTACCCTTGACCCACAATCTCTGGTTGTAGTCCCACCCAACCTCAGTGGAAAAGCCTGCTTGCATTTACCCTATCTTTACCACTCATAATTTTGAATACCTTTATCAAATTTCCCCTCAATCTTCTATGCTCCAAGGAATAAAGTCCTAACCTATACAATCCTTCCTCATAACTCAAGACATCCAGTCCCGGCAACATCCTCATAAATTTCTGTACTTTTCAACCTTACTTACATTTTCTCTGTTCGTAGGTGCACACAATACTCCAAACTGGGTCTCACCAATGACTTACACAACTTCAACATCTCTGTACTCTTTTCAACCTTATCTTTCCTACAGGTAGGTAACCAAAACTCAATGGCTCAAAGGCTCATTTTATGTGCCAGAATACAAATCTGAGATTTGTCTTCTCCAGATTGCCATGAAATACTGAAAACCCATGGAAGTTGTCTAAAGAAAAGACATCAACCCCACCCCACCCCCCACACAAAAAGAGAAAGAAACAAAACTCGCAAACCCCAAACCCCTCCCTTGCACAAAAACTAACTGATCGCCCACATGGAAAACATTAAATCCTCAACCCCCTCTCTCGCACACAAAAAAACTAACAGATCGCCCACTCGGAAAAAGACCAACAAGAACATCAGACACAAAATCCCCAACCCCCCCCCCTTACCCAAATAGTAACATATTGCCCACCCACAGAAAACTGAAAAGGCATCCGTTAGTCTTGCGAAACCATGGATCTGCGCCTGGAAAGTCTTCACTCTCCAGGGTGCAGGCCTGGGCAAGGTTGTATGGAAGACCAGCAGTTGCCCATGCTGCAAGTCTCCCCTCTTCACGACACTAATGTTGTCCAAGGGAAGGGCATTAGGACCCATACAGCTTGGCACCAGTGTCGTTGCAGAGCAATGTGTGGTTAAGTGCCTTGCTCAAGGACACAACACGCTGCCTCGGCTGGGGCTCAAACTCACGATCTTCAGGTCGCTAGTCCAATGCCTTAACCACTTGGCCACGTGCCCACAGAAAACTGAAGGAGACCATATAAAGTACAATCCACCCAATAATCACATATGTCTCAAAATTTCTGCACACAATACGTCAAATTAGGCCTCACCAACGTCTTATACAATTTCAACATCCCTGTAAATTTTCTCTGTATCTTATTTTTCAATCCAATAATTAAAGCTAACTTGACAAACACCATAAATCAGGTGATTAGAACAATTCATTTTGAAGTTGCCCGTTTTTCAGTTCATTAATTTGTACTTTAGAGGCTACACTTTGCATTTACAATCAGAGTAGGTGAACCAGAGTGGCTGCTTTGTTTATAGAATTACACACTTCTACTCCAATAAGCAGGTCTCCAATCTCATGACTCAAAAACGCACGTGAACAGACACTTGACAATCATACACTGAAAAGGGAAAGGCGCTTGGCTGACTCAGGAACTACTCAGGTATTAGTAGCTGGATTGAGTTGTTCCCGGTTCTTGACAATCCAGTTGCAAATGTTTCATCACTATGCAACAAGACATCTCCAGTTTACTCACGCATGCCCTCCGAATGCTTGGCCTTTACATATGTATCAATCAGCTGATTGGTTGTCATCACGGCTTTGATATTGCTTGCTTGGTGGGTGGAGGGTGCGGATGCCTTTTTTGCTGAAGTAAGTTGGGGGGGAGGTTTGACGCTTTGCTGCTGCTTGTGCATGGGAGAGATAATGGGGCTTTGGGGTTCTAGTATTTTTATTGTCACTCATTCTTTGAGGTACCCTTCTGTTTTCGTTGATGTATGCGAAGAACAGAAATCTCTGTTTGTACAGTATATTGTATACACTCCCTGATATTTAAGTAGAACTATTGAACTTAATTGGGACATAGGGAGAGGGTCTCTTTTCTGATTGGTTGCGTGGTGAACTCCTGAACATTGTCTGGAATTTTCCCTGCATTGGCTTACAAATGGCATCAAGGTCTACATGTCTGCTTATAGAATTGTATGTAGAAAAACAAGCTTCTAGGAACTCTCTTGCATGCCGTGTGTTTGCTTGTGCCATGACTTCACAGATGCCCAGTCAAATTTCGATCTCCATGGGTAGAGACGAGGGGAGTTGGTCATGTCGCTTTACAGCCGGGTGATGTTCATGGATCCTTGCGGATAGTTTTCTCACACTTTGGTCGACTCGAGTGATCACATTAGTACTGAGATCACTCAAGTCGAGTATGATGTTCTCCTAAGGGGTTGTCTATTGGTGGGTCCTCAGGTGGCTGTAGAGACCGATCCGCCATCCACGTATTCCTGCGAAGCGCGGGCATGATAAGGTGGTGACACTGTGGTTAGTGATTGGGTCTTTTGGTTGTCAGTCATTCCTTTTGCAGCTGCCCCTTGTTCAAAGGTTCAATATACATTTATTACCAAGCGTGTAGGCAGTAAACAACCCAGAGATTTGTCTACCCACAGACAGCCACGAAACAAAGAAACGCAATTCCAAGAATAAATATCAAAACCTCTCCCACACACGCAAAAACAAATTGCACAAACAGCAACGATAAAAACAAGCGAGAAACGCATAATATAAACCACAAAATTGAAAGAGTCCAGGCATATTCAGTTCCACTCAGTGTTTGTTATCTACATTCAAAAGCAACAAAAAAAAAGGAGTGGCCAAAAACCAGAAACCCACCATAATGTGAACTACAGAGTCCAATCCACAAGCCATGTCAATTAACCCTTACCCGTGACCCAAGACAGCAGCAAGGGAGAGAAAGACAATTTGAACACAGACACCTTCATCTGCAGGTGGGGGGAAGGACCGTCACACGCAGACACGTTTCTCCTGCAGCAGCCAGCGAGAGGCTGGTAGACAGCGCTGAACACCAGCCCATCTTCCACATCCACCTCGATGATTTCAGTCTTCCTTGGTGCTTTAATCGGTGTCACAGCAGAGGTCACTCATACGTAGCTTTCCTCCAGATGTATCTACTGAGTGCAATGTCTTCCCAGATTTTAGGTGTAATGTTGAATTTTTTCAGGCTGATTTTGATGTTATCTTTGAAATGTTTCCTTCACCCACTAGGGTCTCGCTCTCCTTCCTTAACTGGGAGTAAAAGGATCTGTTTGGGGAGACGCAGGTTAGGCATCCAGATGACATGACCTAGGCATCAGAGTTGATATTGCTTTATTGTGGTGATGTTGTTCATGTTGGCCTCCTCCAGTACACTGGTGTGAGTGTGCAGGTCCTCCCAGATTATCTTCCAGTAATGTAGGAAGGACAACTGCTCTATAGACCCGAAGCTTCGTTTGCACCTGTAGATCACAGTCTTCAAAGACTCTTTTCCTTAATCAAGGCATCCGAACGAACCACCAACACACTATGCACCTCTCACTTCCCAGCAGCCTCCGTTGTGTAGAACAGGGGTTCCCAGTGTTTTGTATGCCATACAGCCTTACTATTAACTGAGGAGTCCACGGACCCCAGGTTGGGAACCTTTGGTGCAGAGTAGTACATACAAAATGCTGGAGGGGCCCAGCAGGTCAGGCGGCTGCAACAGCTGCAAGCAATAAACAGTTGACATTTTGAAACAAGACCTTCATCAGAACTGGACAGGAAGGGGGAAGAAACTGGAATATAACAGGCGGGTAGAGGGGAAGGAGTACAAACTAGAAGGTAGTAGATGAAGCCAGGTGAGTAGGTGAGGGAGAGGCGATGAAGTGAGAAACTTGGACTGTTTACTCATTTCCACAGATGCTGCCTGGCCTGCTGAGTTCCTCCAGCATTTTGTGTGCATCGCTTTGGATTTCCAGCATCTGCAGAATCTCGTGCTTTAAATGTAAACAAGATATTTTTCTGTGTGTCAGTTCTCTCTAACTGTACAAAGTATTATGTTTACAATGGAGTGTAAAATAACACACAAACCGTTTGCTTCAACAGAAAGTAGATTGCATTTGATAACAGTGCTGGGTTGTACCGCATTCCTCTGAATCAGGTGTGCTATATTTATCCCGGCACTCCTTAAAAGACAGAAAACAAAGGTGGTTCAGAGGATGTTTGTTTCACCTGGTGGAAGTCAGAAACAAAGTGGCACCTACGATCAATTCAGCAATTCCTCCATTAGCTTGTGGAGTCCTGGGCAGCAACCCAACGTGTTATACAAACAGGTTCTGCAGGAACACATCTGCCCTGTGTTGCCTCGACACACTGTTTTCAAAATAAGCAATACCATCATCCTCTAAGCAAAAACTTCTGAACAAAATATAACCAACTCCCTAGATTTCATCAGGCTTTGGAAAAACACCACCAGATATGTTTAGTGTTGGGTTTGAACACACTTAAATGGTTGTACCCAGGCCATGCTCTTTTCTCGCTGCTGCCATCAGGTAGAAGGTACAAGTGTTACACCACCAGGACTCACACCACCAGGTTCAGAACAGTTACAACCCCTCAACCCCCAGGCTCTTGAACAAAAGGGGGTAACTTCACTCATTCTATTTCTAGTGTTCCCACAACTGATGGTCTCATTTTAAAGTATCTTTAACTGGTAGAACCTCCTTTAGCAGCAATAACCTCCACCAAATGTTTCCTGCAGCTGCTGATCAAACTTGCACAATGGTGAGGAAGAATTTTAGACCATTCCTCCATACAAAGCTATTTCTGGGATGCCTTGCATGAACAGCCCTCTACAAGTCATGGGTTAAGGTCTGGACTCTGACCTTGCCATTCCAAAACATGAATTTTCTTTTTTTTAAACCATTGTTGTTGATTTACTCTTGTGTTTCAGATCATCGTTTTGTTGCACCATCCACCTTCTATTTAGCTTCAGGTAACAGACTGCTACCCTGACATTCTCCTGTAAAATGTCTTAACACAATTTTGTAATCATTGATCCCTCAAAGATTACAAGATGTCTAGGCCCTGAGGCAGCAAAGCAACTCCAAACCACGATGCTCCTTCCACCATGCTTCACAGCTGGAATGAGGTTTTCATGTTGGTGTATAGTGCCCTTTTTCCTCCAAACATAGCAGTGCGCTTTTCTGTTAAAAAGTTCAACTTTTGACTCATCTGTCCACAGAACATTGTCTCTGAAGCATTGTGGAACATCCACATGGACTTTTGCATACTTGAGACAATGCAGCAATGTTTTTTTTGGACAGCAGTGGTTTCCTCTGTGGTGTCCTTCCATGAACACCATTCTTGTTCAGTGTTTTTCAATAGTGGACACATGAACAGAGACTTTAGCAAGTTCTAGAGATTTCTGCAGGTCTTTTGCTGTTACCCTTGGGTTCTTTTTCACCTCCCTCAGCATTGCTCGTTGTGCTCTTTGTGTGATCTTTGCTGGCTGCCCACTCCCAGGGAGAGTAGCAACAGTACTGAGATTTCTCCATTTGTAGACAATTTCTCTTCCTGTGGACTGATGAACACCCTCAGGTTTAGAAATGCTTTTGTAGCCTTTTCCAGCTTCATGCATCTCCACAATTCTTTTATGATCCTCTGAAAGTCGTTTTGACCGAGGCATGGTGCACATAAACAAACCTTCCTGACATCCATGTGCATAACTAAATGTCTCTTAAAAGCCTCTAATGTATTGCACCATACCAGGCAGTGCATTCCAGGCACCCACCACCCTGAGTAAAAAAACTTACCCCTCACATCCTCTTTAAACCTACCTCCTCTCACTTTCAATGCATGCCCTCTGGTATTAAACATTTCTACCCTGGGAAAAAGGATACTCTCTGTCCACCCTAAAACGTCTATCAGATCTCCCCTCAGTCCCTGCTGTTCCACAGAAAACAACCCAAGTTTATCCAGCCCCTCGTGATAGCATATGCCCTCTAAACCAGGCAGCATCCTGGTAAACCTCTTCTGCACCCTCTCCAAAGCCTCAACATCATTCCTATAGTGGGGCGACCAGAACTGTACACAATACTCCAGATACAGGCTATAAGAGTTGATAAAATTGGACATATCCTTCTTGAGAGAGTTGATAAAGATATACATAGGGTGGAGATGCATCTCCACCAGAGGAGGAACATGTTGCTCCTTCCCTCTGCTGCTTGCTGGGCGAGGTGTAGCACCTGCTTAGCCCCCTCTCCCCAGTCAGGGTCACATGAAGCCATAGGAGCAGGTGGTGGATGGTCGTACAAGCAGCTGGTACATATCACAAGTCCTGGTTATGCGACCACTGATGCCAGGCAGATAATCTCTGAAGAGTATTGATAATGGGTTGGGGGGTGGGGGTCACCTGTCTTGTAAGGACACTGCCCAGAAAGCAATGGCAAACCACTTCTGTAGAAAAATTTGCCAAGAACACTCATGGTCACAGATGTAAAGGCCCAAGAGCCCATCTTTTCATTCAAGTGTCTGATAGAAGTGGTCCGTGAGCCCGGTGGTACATGCTTTCAGGGTTTAGTATCTTCAGTCTGATGGAAGGGTGGGGGAGACGTGGGTGAGGTCTTAGTTTCCGTTAGCTACATTAACAGGTTTGGAAAAAAGCCCAGGTTGCTTTCTGCTGAATTTCTTCCTTGTTATGCTGGGAACCAAGTTAGTGGAGGCCTCATGTGTCCGGAAAAACCAGGTTCACATCTGTCTAACCTCCTCGACAAAATACTTGATTGGGAACTAATATTTTGCCGGGAAAAGGAAGAGGAGCATGCCAAACTAATGTCATCAGCTAACCAACTCATTTGAAATCATATCTAACAGACTTCCCAACTGGTTTTAATCAGAAATTTAAACAAATTATTATTTCACTGTGATGTATACTTTGTGGCCACTTTATTAGGTACATCTGCTCGTTAATGCAAATGTCTAATCAGCCAATCATGACAGCAACTCAATGCATAAAAGCAAGGTCATGAGGTTCAATTGTTTTTCAGACCAACATCACTATAGGGAACAAATGTGATCTAAATGACTTTGACAGTTGAAATTATTGTCGGTGCACGATGGGGTGTTTGAGTATCTCAGAAACTGTTGATATCTTGGTATCACAAACACAATAAAATCTGAAGATACTGGAAACCCAAGCAACACACACAAAATGTTGGAGGAACTCAGCAGGCCAGGCAGCCTCTATGGAAAAGAGTAAACAGTTTGACATTTCAGACCAAGACCCTTCATCAGGATTGGAAGAAAAAGATGAGAAGTCGGAGTAAGAGGGTGGGGGGAAGAGAAGGAGGAGTACAAAGTAGTGGCCGATAGGTGAAAACAAGAGAGGGGGAGTGGTGAAGTAAATAGCTGGGAAGTCGATTAGTGAAAAAAATAAAGGGCTGGAGAAGAGGGAATCTGATAGGAGAGGAGAGACAGCCATGGAAGAAAGGGAAGGGGAGGAACACTAGAGAAAGGTGGTGGGTAGGTAGGGAGGTAAGGTGAGAGAAGGAAAAGGGGATGGGGAATGGTGCAGGAGGGGGAGTGGGAAGTTTGAGAAATCAATATTCATGTCATCAGGGTTGCCTCACCTCGAAGGTCTGTTTGGGGCCTTGAACGGTAGCGAGGGGGGAGGTGTAGGGACAGGTGTAGCACTTGTTCCGCTTGCAAGGATAAGTCTCAGGTTGGAAGGACAACACCTTATTTCTTTGCCTGCCCATCGCCTCCCTCTGGTGCTCCTCTCTCCTTTTCTTTCTTCCATGGCCTCCTGTTCCCTCCTATTGGACTCTCCCTTCTCCAGCCCTGTAGCTCTTTCACGAATCAACTTCCCAGCTCTTTACTTCACCAACACCCCCCCCAGCCTCCCAGTTTGTGTTTCTCTCCCCCCTCCCCCACCCTTTAAATCCACTTATCTAGTTTTCTCCAGTCCTGCCAAAGGGTTTCGGCCCGAAACGTCAATTGTACATTTTTTCCATTGATGCTGCCTGGCCTGCTGAGTTAGAAACATAAAACCTACAGCTCAATACAAGCCCACAATGCTGTGCCGAACATGTATATACATTAGAAATTACCTAGGGTTACCCAAAGCCCTCTATTTTTCCAAGCTCTTTTAAGAGACTCTTAAGAGACCCTATCATATCTGTCTCCACCACCGTCCCTGGCACTCTCTGTGTAAAAAACTTACCCCTGACATCTCTTCTGTACCTACTTTCAAGCACCTTAAAACTATTCCCTCTCATGTTAGCCATTTCAGCCCTGGGAAAAAGCCCCTGACTATCCTCACGATCAATGCCTCTCAACTTCTTATACACCTCCATCAGGTTACCTCTCATCCTCCGTCACTCCAACATTTAAGAGTATTGTCAACAGTCAATCAAACAGGCCATCATTGTCAGGCAATCCAAAGAACTTCCACTGGGACCGGAGAAAATCACATGGAGGGCATTCAAGGATGTTGGTGGAAATTTTCTTGGCAGCTGCAGAGCACCATACTATGTACACCTGGTTGACAACATGCTCCAACCATATAAAACCATGAAGTGCAACATGTCACTAAAGATTTATTTTCTGCATTCCTATTTAGACTTCTTCCTGTAAACCTTGGTACTAGTCATGGTGAAAGGTTTCACCAGGACATTGCGGTCATGGAGAAACAATATCAGGGCAATTGAAATCCATCAGTGCTGGCTGATTATTGTTGGACACTTAAGCAAGAAGCCTCAGACACTGAGTACAAATGAAAATCATCAACAAAACATTTTTAGCTTGTTGAACTGTTGCAAAGCATCAGCACCATTATGTAATTAAACTCATTATATTCAATAAAAGTTAATTTCTTGTTTCTCCAAATTCCTAGTAGTTTGAAATTATATGTTTTCAGCTTCAAGTGGACTATTGTAAACAAAGAAATTTTTCTGAAGCAACACTTGAAAAATAACGTTGTCTAGTGTTATTGCAATGAAGAAAAACATAAAGCAAGGATTTTTAGATTTTAAATTTATGGATACACATGGTTACAGGCCTTTCTGGCCCAACAAGCCCAACTATACACAGGTGTCCAATTAACCTACTAGGCCAGGGTTCCCCAATTAGTTTTCCACAAGGGCCAAATTATGTCAAGCATGCCAAGCCAAGGGCCAAAACGTCCAGGGTTTTTTTTCATTGCGCCAGTAAGGTGTTTTATGGGCAGATGTTGTTGTTGCTGCTATTACCATTATTATTATTAGTAGTAGTAGTAGTTGTAGTTGTAGTAGTAGTAATAATTTAGGCCTGGGATTCTCGAAGCATGTGTTGCGGGTCACACAAGAAAAAAAAATGCACTCTTGAAACAAAATAAGTCCAACACCAACCATTTAATTATGACTATGACTCTAGCTATCACAACTGTCAGCTGTCACATTGAGAACTCATCTGGGACTTATAATACACACACACACACACACACACACAGTAAGCATGGTAGTCTTCACCACTTCTCTTCCACAGAGAGAACACTTCACCCCCACACAAAGAGTTTTAGTAGTACAGCCTTTTCCACTGTTTCTGTTCTCTCATTTAATCCATTTGTTCTTTTTAATTAAGCTATGTAGCATTTGAAGAATGAAGTGCAGCTATAAATGAAATTATCAGTATTATTGTTGTTGTAACATTATTATACCACAGTAAGACTGACAAATGGACAAAAATAAATTGATTCACTCACCAATCTGATGTCGGGCCTGTATTCTGTCGCGGCAATCCTGAGGCACTGACAAACATTTGCATTGGAGAGTCTGTTTCTGTCCTGCCTTGATAGAGTTCATTGAAGACAACGATGACTCACATATGTACGTGGAGGGGAACAGTGTGAGTGGGAGCATTGCAATAGCTCTCGTGTTTTTGAATTGAGCTTGGGGAACCACGTTGATCCAAAAGTCACTCACCCCAACGTCCTTGTGTTGTGCTTTGAGCAAATCAGATGTTCCCATTTCCAAGACCTCCATCTGAAGAGTTGCCTCATCTATGGAAGGCAACAGCCTTTTGGCCTCTGCAATCCGCTGGTCGTCAGCCGAAATGGAGAACGGCTGTCTCAGGAAGAGGAGGATGTCACCTGAGAGTTTAGGGGAGCTTTCAAATCGTTCCCTGAAGTTTTTTGCCAGGCTCGTCACGAAGTCCTTCATCACTGGATCCTCCTGCATTTTGTTCTTCTCGCAATGCCCCCGCAGACGTGGAAAGTGCAACTTTCTCCCGTGAATGTCTCTCTCCAAAAGATTCAGCTTTGACCAGAAAGCTTCAATCGCCTTGTACATGTCCGCCTCGTAATTGCAGATTAAGTTGATTTAGATGAGACATGATGTCACACAAAAAAAGAACATGTGCCATCACCTTGTTGTCACTTAAAAACCTCTTAAATCCTTGGACTTTTTGGCTCTGCAGGCTGGATAAAAATGACACAAGCTCATCGCACAGGTCGCACACCCTCTCCAACACACGGCCTTTGCTCAGCCACGAACATCATTCTGCAGCAAAAGATCTTTGTGTTCCGCTGACATTTCCTCCAGCAATGCTTTGAAAAAGCAATGTTGCAGACTAGAACTCTCATGAACGAAACTTACCAGTCTCTTCACAGTATCCATTGCCTCTTCCATTTCCCCACACAGTTTAGTGCACAACAATGATTTGTGAATAATGCAATGAAATGCCAAGAGTGCTGGGTTAACAGCGGCAAACCTGCTTACCAAGCCCTTGTGTTGTCCCACCATCGACGGAACCCCATTGGTGACACTGGACACAATTTTGCTCACATCCAAGCCATTCTTCTCAAAGAACTGTGTCAATTCGTTAAAAATTATTTCCCTAGTTGTGCGCCCAGGCAGAGGGGGCAAACAAAGTAGCTCTTCTCGAAAGGTCTTCCCATCAAAAAATCTTGCAAACACAGATAGCTCTTCCATATCGGTTCGGTCACAGGACGAGTCTATGGCTAGTGATATAGCTTCTGCTTTCTCCAAATCGGTGAGTAGATTGGAAAAACACTCCTCCACTAAAACTTCTACTCTTCTTGTTGCCGTGTTAGCCGACAATGGCACCGTCTTTAATAGCTCCACAACCGTTTTCTTGGTTTTCTCATCATGACTTAAAACTTCGCCAACCATATCAATTGCACACGTTTTAATCAACTCGGCATCGCGCACTCTACGGGGGCGTAGGTCAAGTGTACGGTGTGGGATGAGGTTAAAATCAATTAGAGCAGCACGCACTTTATTTACACGTTATGACAGGTGCGTTCACGTAAGTGCCAATGGGTCGGCACGGTCCAGACACTTGGTTCTCGCTGTCCGGACCTGGCCTGCGGTCTGCCTGTTGGGGTTGTCTGTACGAGGCCCTAGTGAGGGCGAATCCAGAGCACCCAAAGGGAAGCCACGGTCACGGGAAGAACGTCCAAACTCTTCACAGGCCACGGCAGGATTTGAACCTGGGCCGCTGACAATGCGCTAACCACTATGCTGTCATGCCACCCCATGCTTACTGACTTGAGACTGAAAATCTTCACCAGTAATTAGCACCAAAAGAAAGACTGCATTCATTGTCACTTTGACAGTTATTCATCTGAAATCCCTCCTGTGACATCTTTCAATCAACACCACATGCATTGTTTTATTGTTGTTCTTTTAGATAGTAAGCAGTTTAATTAACTCAACATGCCGCTTTCAATCACACTCTAGGTTCCTTGGGAAGGAGATTAACAATACCCAAATCCGTAGACTTGGAGGATGTCAGCTAAGGACAGCTCAGCACCTGTGAAGCTCCCCAGCGTGCAGCGTCTGTTCAACAGTTGGGTTAAATCCCCTTTAAATTATAGACTAACAGCAGTGTTGGGCCTTCCCAACTGAGAGAGCGATAGTCATTGTCCTGAAAGAACAAAAATACTGTTGATGCTGAAAATCTCACCAGCTGACTAACTAGTAATGTGGACCACACACTCTTCTTTTCCTTCACAGCCCATCGCATGATTCTTTCCCGCTTTATCTGTCCTACCAGGTCACAAACTTGCCAAGTAAGGAAGGAAAAGATATAGGTCTCACTCATAGCAACACAGCTCAGAACTGCGGTCTGCAAACTCTTACTTGGAGCCCTAATGAGAATCTGGTTTAGCATCCCTTACAAATGTCATGAAATTTGTTGTTTTGCTGCAGCAGTACACAGTAATACATAAAAATCAGAACCAATCACAATCAGAATCAGGTTTATTATCACTGGCATATGTTGTGAAATTTGTTGTTTACGTGACAGCAGTACAGTGAACTACATAATAATAGAGAAAAAAACTGAATTGCAGTAAATATATAAGTTAAATTACACAAGTAGTGAAAAGAAAAAGAAATTAAATAGGTAGTGAGGTAGTGTTCATGGGTTCAATGTCCATTCAGAAATCAGATGGCAGTGGGGAAGAAGTTGTTTGTGAACTAGATAGATAGTTAATTAAATTAAATAAGAAGTACAAAATGAGAACAAAAATAGTGAGGTAGTGGTCATGGGCTGATTCATTGTCCATTCAGAAATCTGATGGGTAAGGGGAAAAATTGTTTGTAAAATGTTGTGTCTTCAGGCTCCTGGACCTCCTCCCTGATGGTAGCAATGAGAAGCGGGTGATGGGGGTCCTTAATGATTGGTGCCACCTTTTTGAGGCATCACCTTTTGAAGATGTCCTTGATGCTGAGGAGGCTGGTGGCCATTGAGCTTGCAATGCTGTGTCTTTTTCCATTCCTGTGCAGAGGCCCCTCCATACCAGACAGTGATGCAACCAGTCAGAATACTCTCCACCAGTAGAAGTCTTTGGTGACACACCATATCTCCACAGATTCCTAATGAAATATAATGTAGCTACTGGTGTGCCTTCTTCATTATTACATCAATATGTTGGGCGCAGGATAGATCTTCAGAGATGCTGACACTCAGGAACTTGAATCTGCTCACCTTTCCACTGCTCCAGTATCAATCAGAAACACTAGAGATTCTGCAGATGCCGGAAATCAGAGCAACACTCCCCTACATAGATGCTGCTTGACCTGCTGTGTTCCTCCATCATTTTACGTGTGTTGCTCCAGTACCACTTGTGTGCATGGAGGAACGGATGAACCGCTTAATACAGAAACTCAGATTACAGATCATAAACTGAGCAGCCACACAAACCAGTAGCTGATGAAATGTTATCAGCCTGTAATATTCATTCCCTTTTCCAACATATACTGCCTGACCGCATCTTCTAGTTTCATTGTATTTCAGATGATCAGCAGTTCTAATATTTTGCATTTGCGATGGTTTGAGAATTGGTTTAGTACTCATATTATAGGATGTTAGGGTAGAAATACATCACTACCAAAGGAGATACAAGGCCACCCTTGGGCAAGGTGTAGCATCTGCTTAGTCGCTCACCCCCCAAAATCAGGGTCACGTGAAGCCATGAAAGGAGGTGGCGGATGGTCGTATGAGCAGCCGGTGCAGATCACAAGTCCTGGTTATGTGACCACTGACACCAGGCAGACAATCTCTGAAGAGTATTGATAATGGCTGGGGTTACCAGTCTTGTAAAGACACTGCCCAAAAGAAGGCAATGGCAAATCATTTCTGTAGGAAAACCACGGTCACCAGACTATGACTGCCCATGCTATACGAGACTGTACTTAATGAACGAATGAATGAAATTAAACATGGGTCTAGAGTCCCACATGTAGAGCACACTGGTAAGTGTGCAGATCTCCTTCTCCGAAGGACAAGATCGATATTTAACAGCGATCCATTACTGGTAAGTTTTATGCTTACTGTTACTGAGACCAGCATTTATGATTCTAAACGTGCCCTTATCTGTCATCTTTGGATTCAAACTTGTCTCTGAATCAGTATCAGGTTTATAATTATTGACATACGTCATGAAATTTGTTGTTTTGTGGCAGTACAGTAGCAGACACTGTACATGACAAACGATCGTACCCATGTTATTCATAAAGAGGCCGGTGCTCTGGTCGGTTGGTTCAGACTTGTACTGTGGCTTGGATGGAACTAGGCAGAATGGACCAAACTCAGATTGTCACAGTAGCAGCCTACTCAAATTACCTACCCACAACTTAATAAATTGCATGTGGAACTGTCGAATTTTTTTCAAGATTACACATTTTGGTTTACCACAATACGTCCAGTATTCTTTAAAGAGCTGGGTAAAAAGCCATCCTCAAGAGGAAACGGCAACCAGAAATGCCATTACAGTGGGGGTGGTATGCCTTCCTCAGAAACCATCAGTTAATTCGCCCACCAACCACTTCCTTGGCAGCAATGACATTATATTAAAAAAACTCTTTGTTAAATAAAATCTCCAACAAATCATTAGCATCTAAATAAAATAAAAAAGTAAAGTATGCAGATACTGGAAACCCAGAGCAACACGCACAAAATGCTGGAGGAACTCAGCGGGTCAGACAGTGTCGATGGTCAGAGTAACACACACAAAATGCTGGAGGAACTCAGCGGGTCAGACAGTGTCGATGGTCAGAGTAACACACACAAAATGCTGGAGGAACTCAGCGGGTCAGACAGTGTCGATGGTCAGAGTAACACACACAAAATGCTGGAGGAACTCAGCGGGTCAGACAGTGTCGATGGTCAGAGTAACACACACAAAATGCTGGAGGAACTCAGCGGGTCAGACAGTGTCGATGGTCAGAGTAACACACACAAAATGCTGGAGGAACTCAGCGGGTCAGACAGTGTCGATGGTCAGAGTAACACACACAAAATGCTGGAGGAACTCAGCGGGTCAGACAGTGTCGATAGTCAGAGTAACACACACAAAATGCTGGAGGAACTCAGCGGGTCAGATAGTGTCGATGGTCAGAGTAACACACACAAAATGCTGGAGGAACTCAGCGGGTCAGACAGTGTCGATGGTCAGAGTAACACACACAAATTGCTGGAGGAACTCAGCGGGTCAGACAGTGTCGATGGTCAGAGTAACACACACAAAATGCTGGAGGAACTCAGCAGGTCAGACAGTGTCGATGGTCAGAGTAACACACACAAAATGCTGGAGGAACTCAGCAGGTCAGACAGTGTCTCAGGTCAGAGTAACACACACAAAATGCTGGAGAAACTCAGCAGGTCAGACAGTGTCGATGGTCAGAGTAACACACACAAAATGCTGGAGGAACTCAGCAGGTCAGACAGAGTCTATGGAAATTAATAAACAATCAATGTTTTGGGCAAGACCATCAAGATCGGAAAGGATGGAGGAAGAAGGTGCTGTGGGAAAGGAGGGAATTTTATATCCAGTTTAACATTGTATTCCTAGCCAACAACAATGAAACAATTTCTCCTTTGTCTTATGGGAACTTGTGTTGTTACAACTGCTGATTTTGCCTATATTATTATTATACCCCCTCCCCCGCTTCAAATAACCTTTTCACGTAAAATATTATGGCAAAATATGTCTGTTGTGCAGGCCTTTTATATCTGTTTGTTTAAATCACATGCCTCTAGGGCACAACGCAACGAATACCATCACCTGTTGACGTCAGTTGCTGTGTTTCTCACAGCTACCTGCCGACCTGGCCTCTGAATGCCGTTCCCTCATGGGGAACTATATTGCTTCAGCTTCTCACTAAGGCAGCCTGGCTGTGCCTGGTCATACAAACTCCGGCTCTGCCCTGTTACAACACAGTACGGACACAACATATTAAACAATTACTTTGCAGTTTTGGAAACGTAAGCAGATCATACAGAGTCATCCAGCACAGAAAGAGGCCCTCTAGTTCATCTGGTCTGTGCCGAGCTATTACTCTGCCTATTCTCACCGACCTGCACACAGACCACTGCCCTCCATACCCCTCCTACGCACGTACCTATGCAAACTTCTCTTTAATGTTGAAATCGAACCTGCATCTAACACTTGTGCTGGCAGCTCGTTCCACACTCTCACCACCCTCTGAATGAAGTAGTTGCCCTTCAATATCTTAATTTTCACCCTGAACCTAATTCTTGTCTCACCCAACCTCAGTGGAAAAAGCCTGCTGCTCTTCCCCTACCTATACCCCTCAAAATTTTATATACCTCTATCAAATCTCCCTTCATTCTTCAACGCTCGAGGGCAGCGGTTCCCAACCACCTCTACGCCATGGACCTTTACCATTAACCGAGGAGCCCTTGAGCCCCAGGTTGAGAATGAAGTCCTAATCTATTCAACCTTCAAAGTTCAAGGCAAATTTTATTAACAAAGAACATAGAAGTCACCACATACAACCCTGAGATTCATTTCCTTGCAGGCACACTAGCAAATCCTTAGAATTGTAACTATAACAGGATCAGTGAAAGATCAGCCCCAGAGTGCAGAAGACAACAGGCTGTAAAAACGAATATAAATAAATAACGAGAACATGAGATAATGAAATACAGTCCTTCAAGTGAGATCATTGGTTGAGGGAACATTTCAATGCCGGGGCAAGTGGAGTTGAGTTTCCCTATAACTCAGGATCAAAGTAAGCTGCAAAACGATGCCTCAGAAAGGCAGCGTCCATCATTAAGGACCCCATCACCCAGAACCTGCCCTCTCCTCATTGCTACCACCAGGGAGGAGGGACAGGAGCCTGAAGACACACACTCAACGATTCAGGAACAGCTTCTTCCCCTCTGCCATCTGATTTCTGAATGGACACTGAACCCATGAACACTACCTCACTAGTTTCTTTATTTCTATTTTTGCACTAGTTATTTAATTTAACTATTTTGTATACATATACCAACTATAATTCATGTGTTTTTCTATATTACCATGTATTGCATTGTACTGCTGCCACAAGGTTAACACATTTCACAACATACGCTGGTGATATTACACCTGATTCTGATTTAGATCCTGGCACTTATGTGTAGGCATTTTAAATGCCGACTTTGAAGTTGTTTACTTACAAAATAATGTTCAAATACATGTATTGTAAATAAAGCTCTCTTATTCCCCCTTCTAAACTACAAAATTGCTTACACCTCACTGTCCTTACACAAATCTCTGCAATGAAAACTAAAAGCTTCAGAACTCCTTGGCATTTTCATATCACATCATAAGATAGCTGCTTGTGTAAGCAACTCAACATAAAGAGGAAATACTTTGCATCAGTTTATTTGGCCCCCTGGAAGAAGATCTGCTTGTTTTAAATGATGTTTTAAATATTATGTACATCCTCCATTATAATAGTGAATCGTAAATCTGTCCAGATGTACCATGAAGAGCATTCTAACTGGCTGCGTCACCATCTGGTATGGTGGGGGGGGGGGCTACTACACAAGATCGAAATAAGCTGCAGAACTGTAAACTCAGTCAGCTCCATCATGGGCACCAGCCTCCGTAGTATCCAGGACAGATTCTGGACGAACTTAGCAGGCCGGGCAGCATCCATAGAAAAAAAGTACAGTCAACGCACAGAATTTCTTTATTGAACACTCAAGATTTACTTCAGGGATTTAAAAAAATTGAAAGAAATATTTTCAATTTCTCCAACACCAGCGGTACTGCAGATGCTAGAAATCTAGAACAATACACACAATGTGCTGGAGGAACTCAACAGGTCTGACAGCATCTATGGAAGGGAATAAACAGCTGACGTTTCAGACCGAGACTTTTCAACGAGACTGCGTCAGCCCAAAACGTCGGCATTTTATTCCCATCCACAGATGCTGCCTGACCTACTGAGTTCCTCCAGCACGCTGTGTGTATTGCTCCAGATTTCCAGCTTCTGCAGTACCTCTTGACTTGCAGACATTGAAAATAATTATTTCAATTTTTTAAATCCCTTAGGTAAATCTTGAGCATTTACTAAAGAAATCATTGGCTATTTTCTGCTTAACCATAAAATATTTCAGCATCCAAATGAATTATATGTATTGCACTGGCCAAGAAACAAACTTTACTAGCTTCCATATGTCCCATTCCCTATCGCCACACTAGTTCCAGCAAGCACATTCATATCTAACAGAGATCAATTGTTCAGGGTCAAAGGGATGGTGTTAAGAGGTACCTATTCTCAGTTTTACCATCTCACACAAGTATTGCAACAATATTTCCTAACCTTTCACCTCCTGAGTAAGTCAGGATTCATTTCACAGACAATGCACATTTTAATTGTATTTGTTTGTAGTTCAAAAATAGCAATATGGGTCAAAATAAAATTTATTATCAAAATATATATGTGACCACATACAAACCTGAGATTCATTTTCTTGCGGGCATACTCATAAATCTATAGAACAGTAACTATAACAGGATCAATGAAAGATCAACCAGAGTGCAGAAGACAACAATCTGTGCAAATCCAAATATAAATAAATAGCAATAAATAATGAGAACATGAGATAAAGATCTTGTGATTTACCTTTGAATCTACCTTGTGATTCATTTTCTTGCTCACATTTACAGGCAAATATATAAATATAATATAATTTATGAAAACCTATACTCTACATAACTGACAAACAAGCAATGTGTAAAAGACAAACTGTGTAAATAAAAAATTAAGATACTAAAAACATAAGTCGAAGAAAGTGAGTCTGAAAGAGTAACATTGAACAAAATATGATTTTTATTTTTTTTTTAAATCATGCATGTTTTAAAAATCCCCTGCAAAGTTTAGAAATCGAACTCGAGTAAAACGGAGTCGGAGTACATATCAGAGCCTCGGGGCTCACACCACCAGGTTCAGGAACCGTTCCAACCCCCTCAACCATCAGGCTCTTGAACAAAAGGGGAAAACTACACTCACTTGCCCATCCATTGAGATGTTCCCACAACCAATTATCTCAATTTTAAGGACTCTTTATCTCATGTTCTTGTTATCTATTGCTATTTACTTACACTTGTATTCGTACAATTTGTCGCCTTCTGCACTCTGGTTGATCGTTCATTGATCCTGTTACAGTTACTGTTCTACAGCTGTGCTGAAAATGAATCTCAGGGTTGTAGGTGTACATCGGTAATAAAACATTACTTCTTTGAACTTTGAGTTGCAAAGAAAGGAGTAACCGTTTCAATGCATCTAAGGAGCACTGAGCATGAAAGGTGATTTCAGAGTACGGTGATCGCTCCGGGATGAAGGAGCGCTTGGCTGAGAGCCTTGGCACCTTCACTTCCCTCTGTCACTGCTCCAGCCGCCAGTCAACTCACCTCTCACACCCCCAAGTCAGCCCGCTCCGTCCAAACCACAGTCAATCCAGAAAACTTTCCTTCTTTGATTCCTCTGCTCGGACGCTCTGCGATCGCGCTCCCGCTCTCGCTTTCTCTCTCTCTCGCCTTTGCCCGGACACAGAGCGCCTCCCCCGCACCGACACTCAGCTCAATCGCCGTTCGCTCCGCCGGCCACACCGAGCGCTGCAGGGCCGGACTCTGCGCTCTGGGAGTTGTAGTTCCATCCGGTTCCCATCCCGACATGTGGATTCAACCTACAATACCCGTCATCCCCCACGAGAGAACACTCGGCAAGAGTGCCGCAGTGCCTGCCGGGAGTTAGTGATCCAAACATACAGCAAACGCCGACTGCGAGTAGACTACAACTCCCGTCAGGCGCAGCGCGACACCCACGCATGCGCATACGCCGCTCGGGGGGGAAGCCGGGGGGCTTTAATCTTTCCTCAAGAATATAAATGTCTTGAATTTAAAATCATCGCCTCAAAACCGCAAACGAAGCAACAGAGTAAAACGGCACCGTTACCTCATCACAGCGGAGACAGGAATCTCCCGAACGGATGCGATACCGACATTCCTTTCCTGAGCGTTTGAGGTAAAATCCCGGTTTATTTTGAGGTGAAGGGGTGAGA